>NW_027333271.1:0-30858 GCF_002575655.3 Aegilops tauschii subsp. strangulata | reverse complement strand
ATGCTTTTCGGTAGGGAACGTCCCACCTTTGGGGACGAAATGATATCAATTGCCTCTTATTGCTTTCAAGTGTTTTCTCGTGTCAACATAGAACAACAGGAGTGTTGTGTGAATTTTTGGGGTTCGTTTGGACATTTTTATGCATTAACTGAGTTTTCATTGCATTTATGTGCATAATTCAAATTTGAACTACATGCGCATGCTCCAGTGCATATAAATTCGTTGAAAAATCAAATCTGTGTCCTTGGGTGCATGCTTAGGTCCCATGCAAGAAATGGGAATGAATTTCAAACACCAGGTCACCGTTGATTGCCAGCAAAACAGTGAGATGCCTGGTTTTCAAATTCTAGTAATCCGAAACTCGTCTGAAATTCATGAAACTTGGCATGCTATCATGGAGCGGCATCAACATGCCGTGGTACAAATTTTGTCCCATTTGTGCCAGGTTTGGGTATATGCTTCCCACAAACCAGAGCTTCTCACAACAAGCATGATGGTTTTCGGTAGGGAACGTCCCACCTTTGGGGACGAAATGATATCCATTGCCTCTTATTGCTTTGAAGTGTTTTTCTCGTGTCAACATGGAACAACAGGAGTGTTGTGTGAATTTTTGGGGTTCGTTTGGACATTTTTATGCATTAACTGAGTTTTCAATGCATTTATGTGCATAATTCAAATTTGAACTACATGCGCATGCTCCAGTGCATATAAATTCATTGAAAAATCAAATCTGTGTCCTTGGGAACATGCTTAGGTCCCATGCAAGAAATGGGAATGAATTTCAAACACCAGGTCACCGTTGATTGCCAGCAAAACAGTGAGATGCCTGGTTTTCAAATTCTAGTAATCCGAAACTCGTCTGAAATTCATGAAACTTGGCATGCTATCATGGAGCGGCATCAACATGCCGTGGTACAAATTTTGTCCCATTTTTGCCAGGTTTGGGTATATGCTTCCCACAAACCAGAGCTTCCCACAACAAGCATGATGGTTTTCGGTAGGGAACGTCCCACCTTTGGGGACGAAATGATATCCATTGCCTCTTATTGCTTTGAAGTGTTTTTCTCGTGTCAACATGGAACAACAGGAGTGTTGTGTGAATTTTTGGGGTTCGTTTGGACATTTTTATGCATTAACTCAGTTTTCAATGCATTTATGTGCATAATTCAAATTTGAACTACATGTGCATGCTCCAGTGCATATAAATTCGTTGAAAAATCAAATCTGTGTCCTTGGGTGCATGCTTAGATCCCATGCAAGAAATGGGAATGAATTTCAAACACCAAGTCACCGTTGATTGCCAGCAAAACAGTGAGATGCATGGTTTTTAAATTCTTGTAAATCCAAAACTCGTCTGAAATTCATGAAACTTGGCATGCTATCATGGAGCGGCATCAACATGCCGTGGTACAAATTTTGTCCCATTTGTGCCAGGTTCAGGTATATGCTTCCCACAAACCGGAGCTTCTCACAACAAGCATGCTGGTTTTCGGTAGGAAACATCCCACCTTTGGGGACGAAACAATATCCATTGCCTCTTATTGCTTTCAAGTGTTTTTCTCGTGTCAACATAGAACAACACGAGTGTTGTGTGATTTTTTGTGATTTTTTGGGGTTCGTTTGGACATTTTTATGCATTAACCGAGTTTTCAATGCATTTATGCGCATAATTCAAATTTGAACTACATGCGCATGCTCTAGTGCATATAAATTCGTTGAAAAATCAAATATGTGTCCTTGGGTGCATGCTTATGTTCCATGCAAGAAATAGGAATGAATTTCAAACACCAGGTTACCGTTGATTGCCGGCAAAATAGTGAAATGCCTGCTTTTTAAATTCTAGTAAATCCAAAACTCGTCTGCAATTCATGAAACTTGGCATGCTATCATGGAGCGGCATCAAGATGCCGTGGTACAGATTTTGTCCCATTTGGGGCAGGTTGGGTATATGCTTCCCACAAACCGAAGCTTCTCACAACAAGCATGATGCTTTTCGGTAGGGAACGTCCCACCTTTGGGGACGAAATGATATCAATTGCCTCTTATTGCTTTCAAGTGTTTTCTCGTGTCAACATAGAACAACAGGTGTGTTGTGTGAATTTTTGGGGTTCGTTTGGACATTTTTATGCATTAACTGAGTTTTCAATGCATTTATGTGCATAATTCAAATTTGAACTACATGCGCATGCTCCATTGCATATAAATTCGTTGAAAAATCAAATCTGTGTCCTTGGGTGCATGCTTAGGTCCCATGCAAGAAATGGGAATGAATTTCAAACACCAAGTCACCGTTGATTGCCGGCAAAACAGTGAGATGCCTGGTTTTTAAATTCTAGTAAATCCAAAACTCGTCTGAAATTCATGAAACTTGGCATGCTATCATGGAGCGGCATCAACATGCCGTGGTACAAATTTTGTCCCATTTGTGGCAGGTTTGGGTATATGCTTCTCACAAACCGGAGCTTCTCACAGCAAGCATGATGGTTTTCGGTAGGGAACGTCCCACCTTTGGGGACGAAACGATATCCATAGCCTCTTATTGCTTTCAAGTTTTTTCTCGTGTCAACATCGAACAACTGGAGTGTTGTGTGAATTTTGCAGGTTCGTTTGGACATTTTTAATGCATTAACTGAGTTTTTAATGCATTTATGTGCATAATTCAAATTTGAACTACATGTGCATGCTCCAGTGCATATAAATTCGTTGAAAAATCAAATCTGTGTCCTTGGGTGCATGCTTAGGTCCCATGCAAGCAATGGGAATGAATTTCAAACACCGAGTCACCGTTAATTGCCAGCAAAACAGTGAGATGCATGGTTTTTAAATTCTAGTAAATCCAAAACTCGTCTGAAAATCATGAAACTTGGCATGCTATCATGGAGCGGCATCAACATGCCGTGGTACAAATTTTGTCCCATTTGTGCCAGGTTTGGGTATATGCTTCCCACAAACCGGAGCTTCTCACAACAAGCATGATGGTTTTCGGTAGGGAAAGTCCCACCTTTGGGGACGAAACGATAACCGTTGCCTCTTATTGCTTTCAAGTTCTTTTCTCATGTCAACATAGAACAACAGGAGTGTTGTGTGAATTTTTGTGATTTTTTGTGGTTCATTTGGACATTTTTATGCATAAACTGAGTTTTCAATGCATTTATGTGCATAATTCAAATTTGAACTACATGCGCATGCTCCAGTGCATATAAATTCGTTGAAAAATCAAATCTGTGTCCTTGGGTGCATGCTTAGGTCCCATGCAAGAAATGGGAATGAATTTCAAACACCAGGTCACCGTTGATTGCTAGCAAAACAGTGAGATGCCTGGTTTTCAAATTCTAGTAATCCGAAACTCGTCTGAAATTCATGAAACTTGGCAAGCTATCATGGAGCGGCATCAACATGCCGTGGTACAAATTTTGTCCCATTTGTGCCAGGTTTGGGTATATGCTTCCCACAAACCAGAGCTTCTCACAACAAGCATGATGGTTTTCGGTAGGGAACGTCCCACCTTTGGGGACGAAATGATATCCATTGCCTCTTATTGCTTTCAAGTGTTTTTCTCGTGTCAACATGGAACAACAGGAGTGTTGTGTGAATTTTTGGGTTCGTTTGGACATTTTTATGCATTAACTGAGTTTTCAATGCATTTATGTGCATAATTCAAATTTGAACTACATGCGCATGCTCCAGTGCATATAAATTCGTTGAAAAATCAAATAGGTGTCCTTGGGTGCATGCTTAGGTCCCACGCAAGAAATGGGAATGAATTTCAAACACCAAGTCACCGTTGATTGCCAGCAAAACAGTGAGATGCATGGTTTTTAAATTCTAGTAAATCCAAAACTCGTCTGAAATTCATGAAACTTGGCATGCTATCACGGAGCGGCATCAACATGCCGTGGTACAAATTTTGTCCCATTTGTGCCAGGTTTGGGTATATGCTTCCCACAAACCGGAGCTTCTCACAACAAGCATGCTGGTTTTCGGTTGGGAACGTCCCACGTTTGGGGACGAAACAATATCCATTGCCTCTTATTGCTTTCAAGTGTTTTTCTCGTGTCAACATAGAACAACACGAGTGTTGTGTGATTTTTTGTGATTTTTTGGGGTTCGTTTGGACATTTTTATGCATTAACCGAGTTTTCAATGCATTTATGTGCATAATTCAAATTTGAACTACATGCGCATGCTCTAGTGCATATAAATTCGTTGAAAAATCAAATATGTGTCCTTGGGTGCATGCTTATGTTCCATGCAAGAAATAGGAATGAATTTCAAACACCAAGTCACCGTTGATTGCCAGCAAAACAGTGAGATGCACGGTTTTTAAATTCTAGTAAATCCAAAACTCGTCTGAAATTCATGAAACTTGGCATGCTATCATGGAGCGGCATCAACATGCCGTGGTACAAATTTTGTCCCATTTGTGCCAGGTTTGGGTATATGCTTCTCACAAACCGGAGCTTCTCACAGCAAGCATGATGGTTTTCGGTAGGGAACGTCCCACCTTTGGGGACGAAACGATATCCATTGCCTCTTATTGCTTTCAAGTTTTTTCTCGTGTCAACATAGAACAACAGGAGTGTTGTGTGAATTTTTCAGGTTCGTTTGGACATTTTTATGCATTAACTGAGTTTTTAATGCATTTATGTGCATAATTCAAATTTGAACTACATGTGCATGCTCCAGTGCATATAAATTCGTTGAAAAATCAAATCTGTGTCCTTGGGTGCATGCTTAGGTCCCATGCAAGCAATGGGAATGAATTTCAAACACCGAGTCACCGTTAATTGCCAGCAAAACAGTGAGATGCATGGTTTTTAAATTCTAGTAAATCCAAAACTCGTCTGAAAATCATGAAACTTGGCATGGTATCATGGAGCGGCATCAACATGCCGTGGTACAAATTTTGTCCCATTTGTGCCAGGTTTGGGTATATGCTTCCCACAAACCGGAGCTTCTCACAACGAGCATGATGGTTTTCGGTAGGGAAAGTCCCACCTTTGGGACGAAACGATAACCGTTGCCTCTTATTGCTTTCAAGTTTTTTTCTCATGTCAACATAGAACAACAGGAGTGTTGTGTGAATTTTTGTGATTTTTTGTGGTTCATTTGGACATTTTTATGCATAAACTGAGTTTTCAATGCATTTATGTGCATAATTCAAATTTGAACTACATGCGCATGCTCCAGTGCATATAAATTCGTTGAAAAATCAAATCTATGTCCTTGGGTGCATGCTTAGGTCCCATGCAAGAAATGGGAATGAATTTCAAACACCAGGTCACCGTTGATTGCCAGCAAAACAGTGAGATGCCTGGTTTTCAAATTCTAGTAATCCGAAACTCGTCTGAAATTCATGAAACTTGGCATGCTATCATGGAGCGGCATCAACATGCCGTGGTACAAATTTTGTCCCATTTGTGGCAGGTTTGGGTATATGCTTCCCACAAACCAGAGCTTCTCACAACAAGCATGATGGTTTTCGGTAGGGAACGTCCCACCTTTGGGACGAAATGATATCCATTGCCTCTTATTGCTTTCAAGTGTTTTTCTCGTGTCAACATGGAACAACAGGAGTGTTGTGTGAATTTTTGGGTTTGTTTGGACATTTTTATGCATTAACTGAGTTCTCAATGCATTTATGTGCATAATTCAAATATGAACTACATGCGCATGCTCCAGTGCATATAAATTCGTTGAAAAATCAAATCGGTGTCCTTGGGTGCATGCTTAGGTCCCACGCAAGAAATGGGAATGAATTTCAAACACCAAGTCACCGTTGATTGCCAGCAAAACAGTGAGATGCATGGTTTTTTAATTCTAGTAAATCCAAAACTCGTCTGAAATTCATGAAACTTGGCATGCTATCATGGAGCGGCATCAACATGCCGTGGTACAAATTTTGTCCCATTTGTGGCAGGTTTGGGTATATGCTTCTCACAAACCGGAGCTTCTCACAGCAAGCATGATGGTTTTCGGTAGGGAACGTCCCACCTTTGGGGACGAAACGATATCCATTGCCTCTTATTGCTTTCAAGTTTTTTCTCGTGTCAACATAGAACAACACGAGTGTTGTGTGAATTTTTCAGGTTCGTTTGGACATTTTTATGCATTAACTGAGTTTTTAATGCATTTATGTGCATAATTCAAATTTGAACTACATGTGCATGCTCCAGTGCATATAAATTCGTTGAAAAATCAAATCTGTGTCCTTGGGTGCATGCTTAGGTCCCATGCAAGCAATGGGAATGAATTTCAGACACCGAGTCACCGTTAATTGCCAGCAAAACAGTGAGATGCATGGTTTTTAAATTCTAGTAAATCCAACACTCGTCTGAAATTCATGAAACTTGGCATGCTATCATGGAGCGGCATCAACATGCCGTGGTACAAATTTTGTCCCATTTGTGCCAGGTTTGGGTATATGCTTCCCACAAACGGAGCTTCTCACAACAAGCATGCTGGTTTTCGGTAGGGAACGTCCCACCTTTGGGGACAAAACAATATCCATTCTCTTATTGCTTTCAAGTGTTTTTCTCGTGTCAACATAGAACAACACGAGTGTTGTGTGATTTTTTTGGGTTCGTTTGGACATTTTTATGCATTAACCGAGTTTTCAATGCATTTATGTGCATAATTCAAATTTGAACTACATGCGCATGCTCTAGTGCATATAAATTCGTTGAAAAATCAAATATGTGTCCTTGGGTGCATGCTTATGTTCCATGCAAGAAATAGGAATGAATTTCAAACACCAGGTAACCGTTTATTGCCGGCAAAATAGTGAAATGCCTGCTTTTTAAATTCTAGTAAATCCAAAACTCGTCCGAAATTCATGAAACTTGGCATGCTATCATGGAGCGGCATCAACATGCCGTGGTACAGATTTTGTCCCATTTGGGGCAGGTTGGGTATATGCTTCCCACAAACCGAAGCTTCTCACAACAAGCATGATGGTTTTCGGTAGGGAACGTCCCACCTTTGGGGACGAAATGATATCCATTGCCTCTTATTGCTTTCAAGTGTTTTCTCATGTCAACATAGAACAACAGGAGTGTTGTGTGAATTTTTTGGGGTTCGTTTGGACATTTTTATGCATTAACTGAGTTTTCAATGCATTTATGTGCATAATTCAAATTTGAACTACATGCGCATGCTCCAGTACATATAAATGCGTTGAAAAATCAAATCTGTGTCCTTGGGTGCATGCTTAGGTCCCATGCAAGAAATGGGAATGAGTGTCAAACACCAAGTCACCGTTGATTGCCGGCAAAACAGTGAGATGCCTGGTTTTAAAATTCAAGTAAATCCAAAACTAGTCTGAAATTCATGAAACTTGGCATGCTATCATGGAGCGGCATCAACATGCCGTGGTACAAATTTTGTCCCATTTGTGGCAGGTTTGGGTATATGCTTCTCACAAACCGGAGCTTCTCACAGCAAGCATGATGGTTTTCGGTAGGGAACGTCCCACCTTTGGGGACGAAACGATATCCATTGCCTCTTATTGCTTCAAGTTTTTTCTCGTGTCAACATAGAACAACAGGAGTGTTGTGTGAATTTTTCAGGTTCGTTTGGACATTTTTATGCATTAACTGAGTTTTTAATGCATTTATGTGCATAATTCAAATTTGAACTACATGTGCATGCTCAAGTGCATATAAATTCGTTGAAAGAGCAAATCTGTGTCCTTGGGTGCATGCTTAGGTCCCATGCCAGAAATGGGAATGAATTTCAAACACCAAGTCACCGTTAATTGCCAGCAAAACAGTGAGATGCATGGTTTTTAAATTCTAGTAAATCCAAAACTCGTCTGAAATTCATGAAACTTGGCATGCTATCATGGAGCGGCATCAACATGCCGTGGTACAAATTTTGTCCCATTTGTGCCAGGTTTGGGTATATGCTTCCCACAAACCGGAGCTTCTCACAACAAGCATGATGGTTTACGGTAGGGAACGTCCCACCTATGGGGACGAAACGATAACCATTGCCTCTTATTGCTTTCAAGTTTTTTTCTCATGTCAACATAGAACAACAGGAGTGTTGTGTGAATTTTTGTGATTTTTCGTGGTTCATTTGAACATTTTTATGCATAAACTGAGTTTTCAATGCATTCATGTGCATAATTCAAATTTGAACTACATGCGCATGCTCCAGTGCATATGAATTCGTTGAAAAATCAAATCTGTGTCCTTGGGTGCATGCTTAGGTCCCATGCAAGAAATGGGAATGAATTTCAAACACCAGGTCACCGTTGATTGCCAGCAAAACAGTGAGATGCCTGGTTTTCAAATTCTAGTAATCCGAAACTCGTCTGAAATTCATTAAACCATGCATGCTATCATGGAGCGGCATCAACATGCCGTGGTACAAATTTTGTCCCATTTGTGCCAGGTTTGGGTATATGCTTCCCACAAACCAGAGCTTCTCACAACAAGCATGATGGTTTTCAGTAGGGAACGTCCCACCTTTGGGGACGAAATCATATCCATTGCCTCTTATTGCTTTCAAGTGTTTTTCTCGGGTCAACATGGAACAACAGGAGTGTTGTGTGAATTTTTGGGGTTCGTTTGGACATTTTTATGCATTAACCGAGTTTTCAATGCATTTATGTGCATAATTCAAATTTGAACTACATGCGCATGCTCTAGTGCATATAAATTCGTTGAAAAATCAAATATGTGTCCTTGGGTGCATGCTTATGTTCCATGCAAGAAATAGGAATGAATTTCAAACACCAGGTCACCGTTGATTGCCAGGAAAATAGTGAGATGCCTGCTTTTTAAATTCTAGTAAATCCAAAACTCGTCTGAAATTCATGAAACTTGGCATGCTATCATGGAGCGGCATCAATATGCCGTGGTACAAATTTTGTCCCATTTGGAGCAGGTTGGGTATATGCTTCCCACAAACCGAAGCTTCTCACAACAAGCATGATGGTTTTCGGTAGGGAACGTCCCACCTTTGGGGACGAAATGATATCCATTGCCTCTTATTGCTTTCAAGTGTTTTCTCGTGTCAACATAGAACAACAGGAGTGTTGTGTGAATTTTTGGGGTTCGTTTGGACATTTTTATGCATTAACTGAGTTTTCAATGCATTTATGTGCATAATTCAAATTTGAACTACATGCGCATGCTCCAGTGCATATAAATTCGTTGGAAAATCAAATCTGTGTCGTTGGGTGCATGCTTAGGTCCCATGCAAGAAATGGGAATGAATTTCAAACACCAAGTCACCGTTGATTGCCGGCAAAACAGTGAGATGCCTGGTTTTTAAATTCTAGTAAATCCAAAACTCGTCTGAAATTCATGAAACTTGGCATGCTATCATGGAGCGGCATCAACATGCCGTGGTACAAATTTTGTCCCATTTGTGGCAGGTTTGGGTATATGCTTCTCACAAACCGGAGCTTCTCACAGCAAGCATGATGGTTTTCGGTAGGGAACGTCCCACCTTTGGGGACGAAACGATATCCATTGCCTCTTATTGCTTTCAAGTTTTTTCTCGTGTCAACATAGAACAACAGGAGTGTTGTGTGAATTTTTCAGGTTCGTTTGGACATTTTTATGCATTAACTGAGTTTTTAATGCATTTATGTGCATAATTCAAATTTGAACTACATGCGCATGGACCAGTGCATATAAATTCATTGAAAAATCAAATCTGTGTCCTTGGGTGCATCCTTAGGTCCCATGCAAGAAATGGGAATGAATTTCAGACACCAAGTCACCGTTAATTGCCAGCAAAACAGTGAGATGCATGGTTTTTAAATTCTAGTAAATCCAACACTCGTCTGAAATTCATGAAACTTGGCATGCTATCATGGAGCGGCATAACCATGCCGTGGTACAAATTTTGTCCCATTTGTGCCAGGTTTGGGTATATGCTTCCCACAAACCGGAGCTTCTAATAACAAGCATGATGGTTTTCGGTAGGGAACGTCCCACCTATGGGGACGAAACGATAACCATTGCCTCTTATTGCTTTCAATTTTTTTCTCATGTCAACATAGAACAACAGGAGTGTTGTGTGAATTTTTTTTATTTTTCATGGTTCATTTGGACATTTTTATGCATAAATTGAGTTTTCAATGCATTTATGTGCATAATTCAAATTTGAACTACATGTGCATGCTCCAGTGCATATAAATTCGTTGAAAAATCAAATCTGTGTCCTTGGGTGCATGCTTAGGTCCCATGCAAGAAATGGGAATGAATTTCAAACACCAGGTCACCGTTGATTGCCAGCAAAACAGTGAGATGCCTGATTTTCAAATTCTAGTAATCCGAAACTCGTCTGAAATTCATGAAACTTGGCATGCTATCATGGAGCGGCATCAACATGCCGTGGTACAAATTTTGTCCCATTTGTGCCAGGTTTGGGTATATGCTTCCCATAAACCAGAGATTCTCACAACAAGCATGATGGTTTTCGGTAGGGAAAGTCCCACCTTTGGGGACGAAATGATATCCATTGCCTCTTATTGCTTTCAAGTTTTTTCTCGTGTCAACATGGAACAACAGGAGTGTTGTGTGAATTTTTGGGGTTCGTTTGGACATTTTTATGCATTAACCGAGTTTTCAATGCATTTATGTGCATAATTCAAATTTGAACTACATGCGCATGCTCTAGTGCATATAAATGCGTTGAAAAATCAAATATGTGTCCTTGGGTGCATGCTTATGTTTCATGCAAGAAATAGGAATGAATTTCAAACACCAGGTCACCGTTGATTCCCGGCAAAATAGTGAGATGCCTGCTTTTTAAATTCTAGTAAATCCAAAACTCGTCTGAAATTCATGAAACTTGGCATGCTATCATGGAGCGGCATCAATACGCCGTGGTACAAATTTTGTCCCATTTGGGGCAGGTTGGGTATATGCTTCCCACAAACCGAAGCTTCTCACAACAAGCATGATGGTTTTCGGTAGGGAACGTCCCACCTTTGGGGACGAAATGATATCCATTGCCTCTTATTGCTTTCAAGTGTTTTCTCGTGTCAACATAGAACAACAGGAGTGTTGTGTGAATTTTTGGGGTTCGTTTGGACATTTTTATGCATTAACTGAATTTTCAATGCATTTATGTGCATAATTCAAATTTGAACTACATGCGCATGCTCCAGTGCATATAAATTCGTTGAAAAATCAAATCTGTGTCCTTGGGTGCATGCTTAGGTCCCATGCAAGAAATGGGAATGAATTTCAAACACCAAGTCACCGTTGATTGCCGGCAAAACAGTGAGATGCCTGGTTTTTAAATTCTAGTAAATCCAAAACTCGTCTGAAATTCATGAAACTTGGCATGCTATCATGGAGCGGCATCAACATGCCGTGGTACAAATTTTGTCCCATTTGTGCCAGGTTTGGGTATATGCTTCCCACAAACCGGAGCTTCTAATAACAAGCATGATGGTTTTCGGTAGGGAACGTCCCACCTATGGGGACGAAACGATAACCATTGCCTCTTATTGCTTTCAATTTTTTTCTCATGTCAACATAGAACAACAGGAGTGTTGTGTGAATTTTTTTTATTTTTCATGGTTCATTTGGACATTTTTATGCATAAATTGAGTTTTCAATGTATTTATGTGCATAATTCAAATTTGAACTACATGTGCATGCTCCAGTGCATATAAATTCGTTGAAAAATCAAATCTGTGTCCTTGGGTGCATGCTTAGGTCCCATGCAAGAAATGGGAATGAATTTCAAACACCAGGTCACCGTTGATTGCCAGCAAAACAGTGAGATGCCTGATTTTCAAATTCTAGTAATCCGAAACTCGTCTGAAATTCATGAAACTTGGCATGCTATCATGGAGCGGCATCAACATGCCGTGGTACAAATTTTGTCCCATTTGTGCCAGGTTTGGGTATATGCTTCCCATAAACCAGAGATTCTCACAACAAGCATGATGGTTTTCGGTAGGGAAAGTCCCACCTTTGGGGACGAAATGATATCCATTGCCTCTTATTGCTTTCAAGTTTTTTCTCGTGTCAACATGGAACAACAGGAGTGTTGTGTGAATTTTTGGGGTTCGTTTGGACATTTTTATGCATTAACCGAGTTTTCAATGCATTTATGTGCATAATTCAAATTTGAACTACATGCGCATGCTCTAGTGCATATAAATTCGTTGAAAAATCAAATATGTGTCCTTGGGTGCATGCTTATGTTTCATGCAAGAAATAGGAATGAATTTCAAACACCAGGTCACCGTTGATTCCCGGCAAAATAGTGAGATGCCTGCTTTTTAAATTCTAGTAAATCCAAAACTCGTCTGAAATTCATGAAACTTGGCATGCTATCATGGAGCGGCATCAATATGCCGTGGTACAAATTTTGTCCCATTTGGGGCAGGTTGGGTATATGCTTCCCACAAACCGAAGCTTCTCACAACAAGCATGATGGTTTTCGGTAGGGAACGTCCCACCTTTGGGGACGAAATGAGATCCATTGCCTCTTATTGCTTTCAAGTGTTTTCTCGTGTCAACATAGAACAACAGGAGTGTTGTGTGAATTTTTGGGGTTCGTTTGGACATTTTTATGCATTAACTGAGTTTTCAATGCATTTATGTGCATAATTCAAATTTGAACTACATGCGCATGCTCCAGTGCATATAAATTCGTTGAAAAATCAAATCAGTGTCCTTGGGTGCATGCTTAGGTCCCATGCAAGAAATGGGAATGAATTTCAAACACCAAGTCACCGTTGATTGCCGGCAAAACAGTGAGATGCCTGGTTTTTAAATTCTAGTAAATCCAAAACTCGTCTGAAATTCATGAAACTTGGCATGCTATCATGGAGCGGCATCAACATGTCGTGGTACAAATTTTGTCCCATTTGTGGCAGGTTTGGGTATATGCTTCTCACAAACCGGAGCTTCTCACAGCAAGCATGATGGTTTTCGGCAGGGAACGTCCCACCTTTGGGGACGAAACAATATCCATTGCCTCTTATTGCTTTCAAGTGTTTTTCTTGTGTCAACATAGAACGACACGAGTGTTGTGTGATTTTTTGTGATTTTTTGGGGTTCGTTTGGACATTTTTATGCATTAACCGAGTTTTCAATGCATTTATGTGCATAATTCAAATTTGAACTACATGCGCATGCTCTAGTGCATATAAATTCGTTGAAAAATCAAATATGTGTCCTTGGGTGCATGCTTATGTTCCATGCAAGAAATAGGAATGAATTTCAAACACCAGGTCACCGTTGATTGCCGGCAAAATAGTGAGATGCCTGCTTTTTAAATTCTAGTAAATCCAAAACTCGTCTGAAATTCATGAAACATGGCATGCTATCATGGAGCGGCATCAATATGCCGTGGTACAAATATTGTCCCATTTGGGGCAGGTTGGGTATATGCTTCCCATAAACCGAAGCTTCTCACAACAAGCATGATGGTTTTCGGTAGGGAACGTCCCACCTTTGGGGATGAAATGATATCCATTGCCTCTTATTGCTTTCAAGTGTTTTCTCGTGTCAACATAGAACAACAGGAGTGTTGTGTGAATTTTCGTGGTTCGTTTGGACAGTTTTATGCATTAACTGAGTTTTCAATACATTTATGTGCATAATTCAAATTTGAACTACATGCGCATGCTCCAGTGCATATAAATTCGTTGAAAAATCAAATCTGTGTCCTTGGGTGCATGCTTAGGTCCCATGCAAGAAATGGGAATGAATTTCAAACACCAAGTCACCGTTGATTGCCGGCAAAACAGTGAGATGCCTGGTTTTTAAATTCTAGTAAATCCAAAACTCGTCTGAAATTCATGAAACTTGGCATGCTATCATGGAGCGGCATCAACATGCCGTGGTACAAATTTTGTCCCATTTGTGCCAGGTTTGGGTATATGCTTCCCATAAACCAGAGATTCTCACAACAAGCATTATGGTTTTCGGTAGGGAAAGTCCCACCTCTGGGGACGAAATGATATCCATTGCCTCTTATTGCTTTCAAGTTTTTTCTCGTGTCAACATGGAACAACATGAGTGTTGTGTGAATTTTTGGGGTTCGTTTGGACATTTTTATGCATTAACCGAGTTTTCAATGCATTTATGTGCATAATTCGAATTTGAACTACATGCGCATGCTCTAGTGCATATAAATTCCTTGAAAAATCAAATCTGTGTCCTTGGGTGCATGCTTAGGTCCCATGCAAGAAATGGGAATGAATTTCAAACACCAGGTCACCGTTGATTGCCAGCAAAACAGTGAGATGCCTGGTTTTCAAATTCTAGTAATCCGAAACTCGTCTGAAATTCATGAAACTTGGCATGCTATCATGGAGCGGCATCAACATGCCGTGGTACAAATTTTGTCCCATTTGTGCCAGGTTTGGGTATATGCTTCCCACAAACCAGAGATTCTCACAACAAGCATGATGGTTTTCGGTAGGGAAAGTCCCACCTTTGGGGACGAAATGATATCCATTGCCTCTTATTGCTATCAAGTGTTTTCTCGTGTCAACATAGAACAACAGGAGTGTTATGTGAATTTTTGGGGTTCGTTTGGACATTTTTATGCATTAACTGAGTTTTCAATGCATTTATGTGCATAATTCAAATTTCAACTACCTGCGCATGCTCCAGTGCATATAAATTCGTTGAAAAATCAAATCTGTGTCCTTGGGTGCATGCTTAGGTCCCATGCAAGAAATGGGAATGAATTTCAAACACCAAGTCACCGTTGATTGCCGGCAAAACAGTGAGATGCCTGGTTTTTAAATTCTAGTAAATCCAAAACTCGTCTCAAATTCATGAAACTTGGCATGCTATCATGGAGCGGCATCAACATGTCGTGGTACAAATATTGTCCCATTTGTGGCAGGTTTGGGTATATGCTTCTCACAAACCGGAGCTTCTCACAGCAAGCACGATGGTTTTCGGTAGGGAACGTCCCACCTTTGGGGATGAAACAATATCCATTGCCTCTTATTGCTTTCAAGTGTTTTTCTCGTGTCAACATAGAACAACACGAGTGTTGTGTGATTTTTTGTGATTTTTTGGGGTTCATTTGGACATTTTTATGCATTAACCGAGTTTTCAATGCATTTATGTGCATAATTCAAATTTGAACTACATGCGCATGCTCTAGTGCATATAAATTCGTTGAAAAATCAAATATGTGTCCTTGGGTGCATGCTTATGTTCCATGCAAGAAATAGGAATGAATTTCAAACACCAGGTCACCGTTGATTGCCGGCAAAATAGTGAGATGCCTGCTTTTTAAATTCTAGTAAATCCAAAACTCGTCTGAAATTCATGAAACTTGGCACGCTATCATGGAGCGGCATCAATATGCCGTGGTACAAATTTTGTCCCATTTGGGGCAGGTTGGGTATATGCTTCCCACAAACCGAAGCTTCTCACAACAAGCATGATGGTTTTCGGTAGCGAACGTCCCACCTTTGGGGACGTAATGATATCCATTGCCTCTTATTGCTTTCAAGTGTTTTCTCGTGTCAACATAGAACAACAGGAGTGTTGTGTGAATTTTTGGGGTTCGTTTGGACATTTTTATGCATTAACTGAGTTTTCAATGCATTTATGTGCATAATTCAAATTTGAACTACATGCGCATGCTCCAGTGCATATAAGTTCGTTGAAAAATCAAATCTGTGTCCTTGGGTGCATGCTTAGGTCCCATGCAAGAAATGGGAATGAATTTCAAACACCAAGTCACCGTTGATTGCCGGCAAAACAGTGAGATGCCTGGTTTTTAAATTCTAGTAAATCCAAAACTCGTCTGAAATTCATGAAACTTGGCATGCTATCATGGAGCGGCATCAACATGTCGTGGTACAAATTTTGTCCCATTTGTGGCAGGTTTGGGTATATGCTTCTCACAAACCGGAGCTTCTCACAGCAAGCATGATGGTTTTCGGTAGGGAACGGCCCACCTTTGGCGACGAAACAATATCCATTGCCTCTTATTGCTTTCAACTGTTTTTCTCGTGTCAACATAGAACAACACGAGTGTTGTGTGATTTTTTGTGATTTTTTGGGGTTCGTTTGGACATTTTTATGCATTAACCGAGTTTGCAATGCATTTATGTGCATAATTCAAATTTGAACTACATGCGCATGCTCTAGTGCATATAAATTCGTTGAAAAATCAAAATATTGTCCTTGGGTGCATGCTTATGTTCCATGCAAGAAATAGGAATGAATTTCAAACACCAGGTCACCGTTGATTGCCGGCAAAATAGTGAGATGCCTGCTTTTTAAATTCTAGTAAATCCAAAACTCGTCTGAAATTCATGAAACTTGGCATGCTATCATGGAGCGGCATCAATATGCCGTGGTACAAATTTTGTCCCATTTGGGGCAGGTTGGGTATATGCTTCCCCCGAAGCTTCTCACAACAAGCATGATGGTTTTCGGTAGGGAACGTCCCACCTTTGGGGACGAAATGATATCCATTGCCTCTTATTGTTTTCAAGTGTTTTCTCGTGTCAACATAGAACAACAGGAGTGTTGTGTGAATTTTTGGGGTTCGTCTGGACAGTTTTATGGATTAACTGAGTTTTCAATGCATTTATGTGCATAATTCAAATTTGAACTACATGTGCATGCTCCAGTGCATATAAATTCGTTGAAAAATTAAATCTGTGTCCTTGGGTGCATGCTTAGGTCCCATGCAAGAAATGGGAATGAATATCAAACACCAGGTCACCGTTGATTGCCAGCAAAACAGTGAGATGCCTGGTTTTCAAATTCTAGTAATCCGAAACTCGTCTGAAATTCATGAAACTTGGCATGCTATCATGGAGCAGCATCAACATGCCGTGGTACAAATTTTGTCCCATTTGTGCCAGGTTTGGGTATATGCTTCCCACAAACCAGAGATTCTCACAACAAGCATGATGGTTTTCGGTAGAGAAAGTCCCACCTTTGGGGACGAAATGATATCCATTGCCTCTTATTGCTTTCAAGTGTTTTTCTCGTGTCAACATGGAACAACAGGAGTGTTGTGTGAATTTTTGGGGTTCGTTTGGACATTTTTATGCATTAACCGAGCTTTCAATGCATTTATGTGCATAATTCAAATTTGAACTACATGCGCATGCTCTAGTGCATATAAATTCGTTGAAAAATCAAATATGTGTCCTTGGGTGCATGCTTATGTTCCATGCAAGAAATAGGAATGAATTTCAAACACCAGGTCACCGTTGATTGCCGGCAAAATAGTGAGATGCCTGCTTTTTAAATTCTAGTAAATCCAAAACTCGTCTGAAATTCATGAAACTTGGCATGCTATCATGGAGCAGCATCAATATGCCGTGGTACAAATTTTGTCCCATTTGGGGCATGTTGGGTATATGCTTCCCACAAACCGAAGCTTCTCACAACAAGCATGATGGTTTTCGGTAGGGAACGTCCCACCTTTGGGGACGAAATGATATCCATTGCCTCTTATTACTTTCAAGTTTTTTCTCGTGTCAACATAGAACAACAGGAGTGTTGTGTGAATTTTTGGGGTTCGTTTGGACATTTTTATGCATTAACTGAGTTTTCAATGCATTTATGTGCATAATTCAAATTTGAACTACATGCGCATGCTCTAGTGCATATAAATTCGTTGAAAAATCAAATCTGTGTCCTTGGGTGCATGCTTAGGTCCCATGCAAGAAATGGGAATGAATTTCAAACACCAAGTCACCGTTGATTGCCGGCAAAACAGTGAGATGCCTGGTTTTTAAATTCTAGTAAATCCAAAAGTCGTCTGAAATTCATGAAACTTGGCATGCTATCATGGAGCGGCATCAACATGTCGTGGTACAAATTTTGTCCCATTTGTGGCAGGTTTGGGTATATGCTTCTCACAAACCGGAGCTTCTCACAGCAAGCATGATGGTGTTCGGTAGGGAACGTCCCACCTTTGGGGACGAAACAATATCCATTGCTTCTTATTGCTTTCAAGTGTTTTTCTCGTGTCAACATAGAACAACACGAGTGTTGTGTGATTTTTTGTGATTTTTTGGGGTTCGTTTGGACATTTTTATGCATTAACCGAGTTTTCAATGCATTTATGTGCATAATTCAAATTTTAACTACATGCGCATGCTCTAGTGCATATAAATTCGTTGAAAAATCAAATCTGTGTCCTTGGGTGCATGCTTAGGTCCCATGCAAGAAATGGGAATGAATTTCAAACACCAAGTCACCGTTGATTGCCGGCAAAACAGTGAGATGCCTGCTTTTTAAATTCTAGTAAATCCAAAACTCGTCTGAAATTCATGAAACTTGGCATGCTATCATGGAGCGGCATCAACATGTCGTGGTACAAATTTTGTCCCATTTGTGGCAGGTTTGGGTATATGCTTCTCACAAACCGGAGCTTCTCACAGCAAGCATGATGGTTTTCGGCAGGGAACGTCCCACCTTTGGGGACGAAACAATATCCATTGCCTCTTATTGCTTTCAAGTGTTTTTCTTGTGTCAACATAGAACGACACGAGTGTTGTGTGATTTTTTGTGATTTTTTGGGGTTCGTTTGGACATTTTTATGCATTAACCGAGTTTTCAATGCATTTATGTGCATAATTCAAATTTGAACTACATGCGCATGCTCTAGTGCATATAAATTCGTTGAAAAATCAAATATGTGTCCTTGGGTGCATGCTTATGTTCCATGCAAGAAATAGGAATGAATTTCAAACACCAGGTCACCGTTGATTGCCGGCAAAATAGTGAGATGCCTGCTTTTTAAATTCTAGTAAATCCAAAACTCGTCTGAAATTCATGAAACATGGCATGCTATCATGGAGCGGCATCAATATGCCGTGGTACAAATATTGTCCCATTTGGGGCAGGTTGGGTATATGCTTCCCATAAACCGAAGCTTCTCACAACAAGCATGATGGTTTTCGGTAGGGAACGTCCCACCTTTGGGGATGAAATGATATCCATTGCCTCTTATTGCTTTCAAGTGTTTTCTCGTGTCAACATAGAACAACAGGAGTGTTGTGTGAATTTTTGTGGTTCGTTTGGACAGTTTTATGCATTAACTGAGTTTTCAATACATTTATGTGCATAATTCAAATTTGAACTACATGCGCATGCTCCAGTGCATATAAATTCGTTGAAAAA
Source organism: Aegilops tauschii subsp. strangulata (assembly GCF_002575655.3). NCBI lineage: Eukaryota > Viridiplantae > Streptophyta > Magnoliopsida > Poales > Poaceae > Aegilops > Aegilops tauschii. The sequence goes on along the minus strand of NW_027333271.1, from coordinate 11,749 downwards.
TCAAATCTGTGTCCTTGGGTGCATGCTTAGGTCCCATGCAAGAAATGGGAATGAATTTCAAACACCAAGTCACCGTTGATTGCCGGCAAAACAGTGAGATGCCTGGTTTTTAAATTCTAGTAAATCCAAAACTCGTCTGAAATTCATGAAACTTGGCATGCTATCATGGAGCGGCATCAACATGCCGTGGTACAAATTTTGTCCCATTTGTGCCAGGTTTGGGTATATGCTTCCCATAAACCAGAGATTCTCACAACAAGCATGATGGTTTTCGGTAGGGAAAGTCCCACCTCTGGGGACGAAATGATATCCATTGCCTCTTATTGCTTTCAACTTTTTTCTCGTGTCAACATGGAACAACATGAGTGTTGTGTGAATTTTTGGGGTTCGTTTGGACATTTTTATGCATTAACCGAGTTTTCAATGCATTTATGTGCATAATTCGAATTTGAACTACATGCGCATGCTATAGTGCATATAAATTCCTTGAAAAATCAAATCTGTGTCCTTGGGTGCATGCTTAGGTCCCATGCAAGAAATGGGAATGAATTTCAAACACCAGGTCACCGTTGATTGCCAGCAAAACAGTGAGATGCCTGGTTTTCAAATTCTAGTAATCCGAAACTCGTCTGAAATTCATGAAACTTGGCATGCTATCATGGAGCGGCATCAACATGCCGTGGTACAAATTTTGTCCCATTTGTGCCAGGTTTGGGTATATGCTTCCCACAAACCAGAGATTCTCACAACAAGCATGATGGTTTTCGGTAGGGAAAGTCCCACCTTTGGGGACGAAATGATATCCATTGCCTCTTATTGCTATCAAGTGTTTTCTCGTGTCAACATAGAACAACAGGAGTGTTATGTGAATTTTTGGGGTTCGTTTGGACATTTTTATGCATTAACTGAGTTTTCAATGCATTTATGTGCATAATTCAAATTTGAACTACCTGCGCATGCTCCAGTGCATATAAATTCGTTGAAAAATCAAATCTGTGTCCTTGGGTGCATGCTTAGGTCCCATGCAAGAAATGGGAATGAATTTCAAACACCAAGTCACCGTTGATTGCCGGCAAAACAGTGAGATGCCTGGTTTTTAAATTCTAGTAAATCCAAAACTCGTCTCAAATTCATGAAACTTGGCATGCTATCATGGAGCGGCATCAACATGTCGTGGTACAAATTTTGTCCCATTTGTGGCAGGTTTGGGTATATGCTTCTCAGAAACCGGAGCTTCTCACAGCAAGCACGATGGTTTTCGGTAGGGAACGTCCCACCTTTGGGGATGAAACAATATCCATTGCCTCTTATTGCTTTCAAGTGTTTTTCTCGTGTCAACATAGAACAACACGAGTGTTGTGTGATTTTTTGTGATTTTTTGGGGTTCATTTGGACATTTTTATGCATTAACCGAGTTTTCAATGCATTTATGTGCATAATTCAAATTTGAACTACATGCGCATGCTCTAGTGCATATAAATTCGTTGAAAAATCAAATATGTGTCCTTGGGTGCATGCTTATGTTCCATGCAAGAAATAGGAATGAATTTCAAACACCAGGTCACCGTTGATTGCCGGCAAAATAGTGAGATGCCTGCTTTTTAAATTCTAGTAAATCCAAAACTCGTCTGAAATTCATGAAACTTGGCACGCTATCATGGAGCGGCATCAATATGCCGTGGTACAAATTTTGTCCCATTTGGGGCAGGTTGGGTATATGCTTCCCACAAACCGAAGCTTCTCACAACAAGCATGATGGTTTTCGGTAGCGAACGTCCCACCTTTGGGGACGTAATGATATCCATTGCCTCTTATTGCTTTCAAGTGTTTTCTCGTGTCAACATAGAACAACAGGAGTGTTGTGTGAATTTTTGGGGTTCGTTTGGACATTTTTATGCATTAACTGAGTTTTCAATGCATTTATGTGCATAATTCAAATTTGAACTACATGCGCATGCTCCAGTGCATATAAGTTCGTTGAAAAATCAAATCTGTGTCCTTGGGTGCATGCTTAGGTCCCATGCAAGAAATGGGAATGAATTTCAAACACCAAGTCACCGTTGATTGCCGGCAAAACAGTGAGATGCCTGGTTTTTAAATTCTAGTAAATCCAAAACTCGTCTGAAATTCATGAAACTTGGCATGCTATCATGGAGCGGCATCAACATGTCGTGGTACAAATTTTGTCCCATTTGTGGCAGGTTTGGGTATATGCTTCTCACAAACCGGAGCTTCTCACAGCAAGCATGATGGTTTTCGGTAGGGAACGGCCCACCTTTGGCGACGAAACAATATCCATTGCCTCTTATTGCTTTCAACTGTTTTTCTCGTGTCAACATAGAACAACACGAGTGTTGTGTGATTTTTTGTGATTTTTTGGGGTTCGTTTGGACATTTTTATGCATTAACCGAGTTTGCAATGCATTTATGTGCATAATTCAAATTTGAACTACATGCGCATGCTCTAGTGCATATAAATTCGTTGAAAAATCAAAATATTGTCCTTGGGTGCATGCTTATGTTCCATGCAAGAAATAGGAATGAATTTCAAACACCAGGTCACCGTTGATTGCCGGCAAAATAGTGAGATGCCTGCTTTTTAAATTCTAGTAAATCCAAAACTCGTCTGAAATTCATGAAACTTGGCATGCTATCATGGAGCGGCATCAATATGCCGTGGTACAAATTTTGTCCCATTTGGGGCAGGTTGGGTATATGCTTCCCCCGAAGCTTCTCACAACAAGCATGATGGTTTTCGGTAGGGAACGTCCCACCTTTGGGGACGAAATGATATCAATTGCCTCTTATTGTTTTCAAGTGTTTTCTCGTGTCAACATAGAACAACAGGAGTGTTGTGTGAATTTTTGGGGTTCGTCTGGACAGTTTTATGGATTAACTGAGTTTTCAATGCATTTATGTGCATAATTCAAATTTGAACTACATGTGCATGCTCCAGTGCATATAAATTCGTTGAAAAATTAAATCTGTGTCCTTGGGTGCATGCTTAGGTCCCATGCAAGAAATGGGAATGAATATCAAACACCAGGTCACCGTTGATTGCCAGCAAAACAGTGAGATGCCTGGTTTTCAAATTCTAGTAATCCGAAACTCGTCTGAAATTCATGAAACATGGCATGCTATCATGGAGCAGCATCAACATGCCGTGGTACAAATTTTGTCCCATTTGTGCCAGGTTTGGGTATATGCTTCCCACAAACCAGAGATTCTCACAACAAGCATGATGGTTTTCGGTAGAGAAAGTCCCACCTTTGGGGACGAAATGATATCCATTGCCTCTTATTGCTTTCAAGTGTTTTTGTCGTGTCAACATGGAACAACAGGAGTGTTGTGTGAATTTTTGGGGTTCGTTTGGACATTTTTATGCATTAACCGAGCTTTCAATGCATTTATGTGCATAATTCAAATTTGAACTACATGCGCATGCTCTAGTGCATATAAATTCGTTGAAAAATCAAATATGTGTCCTTGGGTGCATGCTTATGTTCCATGCAAGAAATAGGAATGAATTTCAAACACCAGGTCACCGTTGATTGCCGGCAAAATAGTGAGATGCCTGCTTTTTAAATTCTAGTAAATCCAAAACTCGTCTGAAATTCATGAAACTTGGCATGCTATCATGGAGCAGCATCAATATGCCGTGGTACAAATTTTGTCCCATTTGGGGCATGTTGGGTATATGCTTCCCACAAACCGAAGCTTCTCACAACAAGCATGATGGTTTTCGGTAGGGAACGTCCCACCTTTGGGGACGAAATGATATCCATTGCCTCTTATTACTTTCAAGTTTTTTCTCGTGTCAACATAGAACAACAGGAGTGTTGTGTGAATTTTTGGGGTTCGTTTGGACATTTTTATGCATTAACTGAGTTTTCAATGCATTTATGTGCATAATTCAAATTTGAACTACATGCGCATGCTCTAGTGCATATAAATTCGTTGAAAAATCAAATCTGTGTCCTTGGGTGCATGCTTAGGTCCCATGCAAGAAATGGGAATGAATATCAAACACCAAGTCACCGTTGATTGCCGGCAAAACAGTGAGATGCCTGGTTTTTAAATTCTAGTAAATCCAAAAGTCGTCTGAAATTCATGAAACTTGGCATGCTATCATGGAGCGGCATCAACATGTCGTGGTACAAATTTTGTCCCATTTGTGGCAGGTTTGGGTATATGCTTCTCACAAACCGGAGCTTCTCACAGCAAGCATGATGGTGTTCGGTAGGGAACGTCCCACCTTTGGGGACGAAACAATATCCATTGCTTCTTATTGCTTTCAAGTGTTTTTCTCGTGTCAACATAGAACAACACGAGTGTTGTGTGATTTTTTGTGATTTTTTGGGGTTCGTTTGGACATTTTTATGCATTAACCGAGTTTTCAATGCATTTATGTGCATAATTCAAATTTTAACTACATGCGCATGCTCTAGTGCATATAAATTCGTTGAAAAATCAAATCTGTGTCCTTGGGTGCATGCTTAGGTCCCATGCAAGAAATGGGAATGAATTTCAAACACCAAGTCACCGTTGATTGCCGGCAAAACAGTGAGATGCCTGGTTTTTAAATTCTAGTAAATCCAAAACTCGTCTGAAATTCATGAAACTTGGCATGCTATCATGGAGCGGCATCAACATGTCGTGGTACAAATTTTGTCCCATTTGTGGCAGGTTTGGGTATATGCTTCTCACAAACCGGAGCTTCTCACAGCAGGCATGATGGTTTTCTGTAGGGAACGGCCCACCTTTGGGGACGAAACAATATCCATTGCCTCTTATTGCTTTCAAGTGTTTTTCTCGTGTCAACATAGAACAACACGAGTGTTGTGTGATTTTTTGTGATTTTTTGGGGTTCGTTTGTACATTTTTATGCATTAACCGAGTTTTCAATGCATTTATGTGCATAATTCAAATTTGAACTACATGCGCATGCTCTAGTGCATATAAATTCATTGAAAAATCAAATATGTGTCCTTGGGTGCATGCTTATGTTCCATGCAAGAAATAGGAATGAATTTCAAACACCAGGTCACCGTTGATTGCCGGCAAAATAGTGAGATGCCTGCTTTTTAAATTCTAGTAAATCCAAAACTCGTCTGAAATTCATGAAACTTGGCATGCTATCATGGAGCGGCATCAAGATGCCGTGGTACAAATTTTGTCCCATTTGGGGCAGGTTGGGTATATGCTTCCCACAAACCGAAGCTTCTCACAACAAGCATGATGGTTTTCGGTAGGGAACGTCCCACCTTTGGGGACGAAACGATATCCATTGCCTCTTATTGCTTTCAAGTTTTTTCTCGTGTCAACATAGAACAACAGGAGTGTTGTGTGAATTTTTGGGGTTCGTTTGGACATTTTTATGCATTAAGTGAGTTTTTAATGCATTTATGTGCATAATTCAAATATGAACTACATAAGCATGCTCCAGTGCATATAAATTCGTTGAAAAATCAAATCTGTCTCCTTGGGTGCATGCTTAGGTCCCATGCAAGAAATGGGAATGAATTTCAAACACTGAGTCACCGTTAATTGCCAGCAAAACAATGAGATGCATGGTTTTTAAATTCTAGTAAATCCAAAACTCCTATGAAATTCATGAAACTTGGCATGCTATCATGGAGCGGCATCAACATGCCGTGGTACAAATTTTGTCCCATTTGTGCCAGGTTTGGGTATATGCTTCCCACAAACCGGAGCTTCTCACAACAAGCATGATGGTTTTCGGTAGGGAACGTCCCACCTATGGGGACGAAACGATAACCATTGCCTCTTATTGCTTTCAAGTTTTTTTCTCATGTCAACATAGAACAACAGGAGTGTTGTGTGAATTTTTGTGATTTTTCGTGGTTCATTTGGAAATTTTTATGCATAAACTGAGTTTTCAATGCATTTATGTGCATAATTCAAATTTGAACTACATGCGCATGCTCCAGTGCATATAAATTCGTTGAAAAATCAAATCTGTGTCCTTGGGTGCATGCTTAGGTCCCATGCAAGAAATGGGAATGAATTTCAAACACCAGGTCACCGTTGATTGCCAGCAAAACAGTGAGATGCCTGGTTTTCAAATTCTAGTAATCCGAAACTCGTCTGAAATTCATGAAACTTGGCATGCTATCATGGAGCGGCATCAACATGCCGTGGTACAAATTTTGTCCCATTTGTGCCAGGTTTGGGTATATGCTTCCCACAAACCAGAGCTTCTCACAACAAGCATGATGGTTTTCGGTAGGGAACGTCCCACCTGTGGGAACGAAATGATATCCATTGCCTCTTATTGCTTTCAAGTGTTTTTCGCGTGTCAACATGGAACAACAGGAGTGTTTGTGTGAATTTTTGGGGTTCGTTTGGACATTTTTATGCATTAACTGAGTTTTCAATGCAATTTATGTGCATAATTCAAATTGAACTACATGCGCATGCTCCAGTGCATATAAATTCATTGAAAAATCAAATCTGTGTCCTTGGGTGCATTCTTAGGTCCCATGCAAGAAATGGGAATGAATTTCAAACACCAGGTCATCGTTGATTGCAGCAAAACAATGAGATGCCTGGTTTTCAAATTCTAGTAAATTCGAAACTCGTCTGAAATTCATGAAACTTGGCATGCTATCATGGAGCGGCATCAACATGCCGTGGTACAAATTTGTCCCATTTGTGCCAGGTTTGGGTATATGCTTCCCACAAACCGGGAGCTTCTCACAACAAGCATGCTGGTTTCGGTAGGGAACGTCCCACCTTTGGGGACGAAGCAATATCTATTGCCTCTTATTGCTTTCAAGTGTTTTTCTCGTGTCAACATAGAACAACACGAGTGTTGTGTGATTTTTGTGCTTTTTTGGGGTTCGTTTGGACATTTTTATGCATTAACCGAGTTTTCAATGCATTTATGTGCATAATTCAAATTTGAACTACATGCGCATGCTCTAGTGCATATAAATTCGTTGAAAAATCAAATGTGTCCTTGGGTGCATGCTTATGTTCCATGCAAGAAATAGGAATGAATTTCAAACACCAGGTCACCGTTGATTTGCCGGCAAAATAGTGAAATGCCTGCTTTTTAATTCTAGTAAATCCAAAACTCGTCTGAAATTCATGAAACTTGGCATGCTATCATGGAGCGGCATCAAGATGCCGTGGTACAAATTTTGTCCCATTTGGGGCAGGTTGGGTATATGCTTCCCACGACCAAAGCTTCTCACAACAAGCATGATGGTTTTCGGTAGGGAACGTCCCACCTTTGGGGACGAAATGATATCCATTGCCTCTTATTGCTTTCAAGTGTTTTCTCGTGTAATCATAGAACAACAGGAGTGTTGTGTGAATTTTTGGGGTTCGTTTGGCATTTTTACGCATTAACTGAGTTTTCAATGCATTTATGTGCATAATTCGAATTTGAACTACATGCGTATGCTCCAGTGCATATAAATTCGTTGAAAAATCAAATCTGTGTCCTTGGGTGCATGCTTAGGTCCCATGCAAGAAATGGGAATGAATTTCAAACACCAAGTCACCGTTGATTGCCGGCAAAACAGTGAGATGCCTGGTTTTTAAATTCTAGTAAATCCAAAACTCTTCTGAAATTCATGAAACTTGGCATGCTATCATGGAGCGGCATCAACATGCCGTGGTACAAATTTTGTCCCATTTGTGGCAGGTTTGGGTATACGCTTCTCACAAACCGGAACTTCTCACAGCAAGCATGATGGTTTTCGGTAGGGAACGTCCCACCTTTGGGGATGAAACGATATCCATAGCCTCTTATTGCTTTCAAGTTTTTTCTCGTGTCAACATAGAACAACAGGAGTGTTGTGTGAATTTTTCAGGTTCGTTTGGACACTTTATGCATTAACTGAGTTTTCAATGCATTTATGTGCATAATTCAAATTTGAACTACATGCGCATGCTCCATTGCATATAAATTCGTTGAAAAATCAAATATGTGTCCTTGGGTGCATGCTTAGGTCCCATGCAAGAAATGGAATGAATTTCAAACACCAAGTCACCGTTAATTCCAAGCAAAACAGTGAGATGAAATGGTTTTTAAATTCTAGTAAATCGAAAACTCGTCTGAAATTCATGAAACTTGGCATGCTATCATGGAGCGGCATACATGCCGTGGTACAAATTTTGTCCCATTTGTGCCAAGTTTGGGTATATGCTTCCCACAAACGGAGCTTCTCACAACAAGCATGCTGGTTTTTCGGTAGGGAACGTCCCACCTTTGGGGACGAACAATATCATTGCCTCTTATTGCTTTCAAGTGTTTTTCTCGTGTCAACATAGAACAACACGAGTGTTGTGGGATTTTTTGTGATTTTTTGGGTTTCGTTGGACATTTTTATGCATTAACCGAGTTTTCAATGCATTTATTTGCATAATTCAAATTTGAACTACATGCGCATGCTCTAGTGCATATAAATTCATTGAAAAATCAAATATGTGTCCTTGGTGCATGCTTATGTTCCATGCAAGAAATAGGAATGAATTTCAAACACCAGGTCACCGTTGATTGCCGGCAAAATAGTGAAATGCCTGCTTTTTAAATTCTAGTAAATCCAAAAGTCCGTCTGAAATTCATGAAACTTGGCATGCTATCATGAGCGGCATCAAGATGCCGTGGTACAAATTTTGTCCCATTTGTGCCAGGTTTGGGTATATGCTTCCCACAAACGGAGCTTCTCACAACAAGCATGCTGGTTTTCGGTAGGGAACGTCCCACCTTTGGCGACGAAATGATATCCATTGCCTCTTATTGATTTCAAGTGTTTTCTCGTGTCAACATAGAACAACAGGAGTGTGTTGTGTGAATTTTTGGGGTTCGTTTGGACATTTTTATGCATTAACTGAGTTTTCAATGCATTTATGTGCATAATTCAAATTTGAACTACATGCGCATGCTCCAGTGCATATAAATTCGTTGAAAAATCAAATCTGTGTCCTTGGGTGCATGCTTAGGTCCCATGCAAGAAATGGGAATTAATTTCAAACACCAAGTCACCGTTGATTGCCGGCAAGACAGTGAGATGCCTGGTTTTTAAATTCTAGTAAATCAAAACTCGTCTGAAATTCATGAAACTTGGCATGCTATCATGGAGCGGCATCGACATGCTGTGGTACAAATTTTGTCCCATTTGTGGCAGGTTTGGGTATATGCTTCTCACAAACCGGAGCTTCTCACAGCAAGCATGATGGTTTTTGGTAGGGAACGTCCCACCTTTGGGGACGAAACGATATCCATTGCCTCTTATTGCTTTCAAGTTTTTTCTCGTGTCAACATAGAACAACAGGAGTGTTGTGTGAATTTTTCAAGTTCGTTTGGACATTTTTATGCATTAACTGAGTTTTTAATGCATTTATGTGCATAATTCAAATTTGAACTACATGCGCATGCTCCAGTGCATATAAATTCGTTGAAAAATCAAATCTGTGTCCTTCGGTGCATGCTTAGGTCCCATGCAAGAAATGGGAATGAATTTTCAAACACCAAGTCACCGTTAATTGCCAGCAAAACAGTGAGATGCATGGTTTTTAAATTCTAGTAAATCCAAAACTCGTCTGAAATTGATGAAACTTGGCATGCTATCATGGAGCGGCATCAACATGCCCTGGTACAAATTTTGTCCCATTTGTGCCAGGTTTGGGTATATGCTTCCCACAAACCGGAGCTTCTCACAACAAGCATGCTGGTTTTCGGTAGGGAACGTCCCACCTTTGGGGACGAAATGATATCCATTGCCTCTTATTGCTTTCAAGTGTTTTCTCGTGTCAACATAGAACAACAGGAGTGTTGTTGTGAATTTTGGGGTTCGTTTGGACATTTTATGCATTAACTGAGTTTTCAATGCATTTATGTGCATAATTCAAATTTGAACTACATGCGCATGCTCCAGTGCATATAAATTCGTTGAAAATCAAATCTGTGTTCTTGGGTGCATGCTTAGGTCCCATGCAAGAAATGGGAATTAATTTCAAACACCAAGTCACCGTTGATTGCCGGCAAGACAGTGAGATGCCTGGTTTTTAAATTCTAGTAAATCCAAAACTCGTCTGAAATTCATGAAACTTGGCATGCTATCATGGAGCGGCATCGACATGCCGTGGTACAAATTTTGTCCATTTGTGGCCGTTTGGGTATATGCTTCTCACAAACGGAGCTTCTCACAGCAAGCATGATGGTTTTCGGTAGGAACGTCCCACCTTTGGGGACGAAACGATATCCATTGCCTCTTATTGCTTTCAAGGTTTTTCTCGTGTCAACATAGAACAACAGGAGTGTTGTTGTGAATTTTTGGGGTTCGTTTGGACATTTTTATGCATTAAGTGAGTTTTTAATGCATTTATGTGCATAATTCAAATTTGAACTACATAAGCATGCTCCAGTGCATATAAATTCGTTGAAAAATCAAATCTGTGTCCTTGGGTGCATGCTTAGGTCCCATGCAAGAAATGGGAATGAATTTCAAAACACGAGTCACCGTTAATTGCCAGCAAAACAGTGAGATGCATGGTTTTTAAATTCTAGTAAATCCAAAACTCGTCTGAAATTCATGAAACTTGGCATGCTATCATGGAGCGGCATCAACATGCCGTGGTACAAATTTTGTCCCATTTGTGCCAGGTTTGGGTATATGCTTCCCACAAACCGGAGCTTCTCACAACAAGCATGATGGTTTTCGGTAGGAACGTCCCACCTTTGGGGACGAATGATATCCATTGCCTCTTATTGCTTTCAAGTTTTTTCTCGTGTCAACATAGAACAACAGGAGTGTTGTGTGAATTTTTGGGGTTCGTTTGGACATTTTATGCATTAACTGAGTTTTCAATGCATTTATGTGCATAATTCAAATTTGAACTACATGCGCATGCTCCAGTGCATATAAATTCATTGAAAAATCAAATCTGTGTCCTTGGGTGCATGCTTAGGTCCCATGCAAGAAATGGGAATTAATTTCAAACACCAAGTCACCGTTGATTGCCGGCAAAACAGTGAGATGCCTGGTTTTTAAATTCTAGTAAATCCAAAACTCTTCTGAAATTCATGAAACTTGGCATGCTATCATGGAGCGGCATCAACATGCCGTGGTACAAATATTGTCCCATTTGTGGCAGGTTTGGGTATACGCTTCTCACAAACCGGAGCTTCTCACAGCAAGCATGATGGTTTTCGGTAGGGAACGTCCCACCTTTGGGGATGAAACGATATCCATTGCCTCTTATTGCCTTTCAAGTTTTTTCTCGTGTCAACATAGAACAACAGGAGTGTTGTGTGAATTTTTCAGGTTCGTTTGGAGACTTTTATGCATTAACTGAGTTTTCAATGCATTTATGTGCATAATTCAAATTTGAACTACATGCGCATGCTCCATTGCATATAAATTCGTTGAAAAATCAAATTTGTGTCCTTGGGTGCATGCTTAGGTCCCATGCAAGAAATGGGAATGAATTTCAAACACCAAGTCACCGTTAATTCCAAGCAAAACAGTGAGATGAATTGTTTTTAAATTCTAGTAAATCGAAAACTCGTCTGAAATTCATGAAACTTGGCATGCTATCATGGAGCGGCATCAACATGCCGTGGTACAAATTTTGTCCCATTTGTGCCAAGTTTGGGTATATGCTTCCCACAAACGGAGCTTCTCACAACAAGCATGCTGGTTTTCGGTAGGGAACGTCCCACCTTTGGGGACGAAACAATATCCATTGCCTCTTATTGCTTTCAAGTGTTTTT
>NW_027333269.1:0-34891 GCF_002575655.3 Aegilops tauschii subsp. strangulata | reverse complement strand
AACAGTACTATAGGAATCCGTACTGAACATTCCCCCTGTAATAGTACAGGCTCCCATAGCAATGACGTATTTTGGTTCAGGCATTTGCTCGTATAATTCACTAAAGAGGGAGCCATTTTCATTGTTACCGTACCGGCTGTTAAAATTAGGTCTGCTTGCCTAGGACTTGATCTTGGTACCAATCCATAACGATCAAAGTCGAATCGTGAGCCTATTAATGAAGCAAATTCAATGAAACAACAACTGGTACCGTATAGAAGGGGCCATAAACTGGAGAGTCTTGACCAATTCGAAAGATCATTTGGTGTAGTTGAAATAACAGAATTGGAACTTGTTTGGTCAAGTAAGGGAAACTCAATCAAATTCATAACTGTCTCAATAGAATCTTTTCCTATCTTTTTTTTTGTCTAAATATTCAGTTAAGACCATTCCAAGGCTCCTTTTCGCCATGCATAAACTAAACCAACAACTAAGATAAGCACGAAAATCAAAGCTTCGATAAAAACGGATACACCCAATACGTCGAAACTCATTGCCCAAGGGTATAGAAAGACGGTTTCCACATCAAAAACAACAAAAACGAGCGCAAACATATAATAGCGTATTCGGAATTGTACCCAAGCCCCTCCCATGGGTTCTATACCCGATTCATAACTAGAAAGCTTCTCTGGTCCTTCACTAACCGGGGCTAAAAGTCCTGAAATCGAAAATGCCAAAATAGGAATAAGGCTTGCTATTATTAGAAATGTCCAAAAAATATCATATTCGTGAAGCAGAAACATAATGTACTCCCATTAATGTGGAATAGGCGGAACTTAAATTAGTCAATTCAATTCAGCATTGTCAATTTATCCAGAACTTCTCTCTTTTCCTCGGTGAAACAAGAATCTTTTTTGTTCAAACAAAAGCGCTTAGTTTAGCCTTTGTTTCCTCTGTGCTGCATCTTCTTTAAAGATTCATCCAATGGAATCCCAACTCCCTTTCTTTTGGATTTCCATTCTATTTAGATATGGTGTATGTAGATCTAATTCTTATATAAAGAAAACTTTCTCGTTTCACTTTGTCTCGCTTTCTCTAGAATCTCTAGAAAAAAGAATAGCTCTATCCTTTATTTAATATTTAATAATAAAATAATAAGAGACTATTAAATAAAAATGAGAATACTACTAAATTAGAACCTAATTAAGATAGTAGGACTAATCTATGCAGTATAATTAATGAGAAGTAATACTATAAAATAAAAATAAAGAACTCTATTTCAGGAACTATGAGACAGAATATTCTGTTTTCTTATTTACTCTTTACTTTATTTTTTCTATTTAAAGTTGATCAATTTACATAATGTATCTATAAACAAAGTAATAAATATACTTAAAACAAAGTAGGAATTCGCAAAATGGATAAAATCATTGCAGTTATTATAGGGAAGTCTAGAGATATCCTATTTGAAGGAGGACGGGATTCAAATCAGGGAAAGGATCCTTTCTTCTATTGATTTGATAGAAATTCGTTTTTCTTTTCCTGTCTGTATGATTTTGATTTTCGATGAATGAGCCTTTGGTAATGCTTTTATCTCTATTCTATGTCGCAGGCGCCTATCCAGTCTATAAACAAATACTAATGAGAAAATGAAAACTATACTAAACTAAAGAAAACATAGGATAGAGATCCTAAAATCTAAAAAAGGGCATATTAGGGCTATACGGATTCGAACCGTAGACCTTCTCGGTAAAACAGATCAAACGGATTATTATCGAAATGATTTGAACTGTTTCAAAGACCCAACATGCATTTTTTTGCATTGGGCTCTTTCATAAACTGATTTAAAGATCAGTTAGTCCACCATAGTTTTTCTTTACGGAAAGATAATGAGATGGCTCCCTGTGCTCTGATTGATTTTTTGTATTATGATCTATCTAGGAGCAATACCAAAGTGTTTCAAAGGAGGATTACCTTGACTTAGGTCTGCCTCCGGTCTAAATTAAATCAACCTAAGTGAAATGGAGTCTCTATCGTTCCACTGCAAGAGTTAACTATGAGACTTCATACACCTTAAAGTTCATAGAACGAAAAGAAGTTTTTTGGAGGCCCTTATCCTCATTACGCCTAGCATTTAGTGGGCTGGATATTTACCTTATCAACTAGCAAATCCATAAGGGTTCTATTTGATTAGGCACCTGAATTGGCACCTGAATCGGACTGAACCGACTGTTTGTCAGGCTACTGTTCTCCTATTCTCTCGAATCTATGAAGTAAGACATTGATTTTGCAATAAGATCGATTATGTTCATTGCATAATAAGCTCCTTTGAAAAGCATTGGCGCACGTGTAAACGAGTTGCTCTACCGAACTGAGCTATAGCCCTTATCACAGATATCTTAACATATAGATAATTTCTTGTCAAGATGAATATTTTCTAATGCCAGAGGATACCCCTTTGATCTGTATCTGTTTAGTATTAGTTTAGTATTTAGTATATAACAGACCAATAACAGAGCGTATTGCTTAGAAAAGGGATTCAATATATAATCGATCGAAGTAATGGGTCTTCCTTTGTGGTGATAAATTGCCTACTTAACTCAGTGGTTAGAGTATTGCTTTCATACGGCGGGAGTCATTGGTTCAAATCCAATAGTAGGTAAGTAGGTAGAAAAATTACTAGATAGCATTGGACTTACTTCGCTTCACTATCTAATAACTTTTTCTACCCCTCTTCCCTTTTTCTTTGTATCAACTATAAACCACTGGATTGTCTTCAATTGGATGGGGGAATCCAATTGACAGCCTCGATTCGTATCCTAGCTCGTCTGAGAGCGAGCTTCGCTTCAACCAAATCTTTCGTACCCTCAGCTTTACTCAAGTTAGCTTCGGCTATTTCAAGTGCCTTTTGAGCTTCTTCCGGATCAATATCACTACCCAGTTCCGCATCATTTCCTAAAATGATGATCTCATTATTAACTATTCTCGCAAAACCGCTCCACAGAACCGCTGTTAACCATTGGTCGTTGAGGAGGCGTATTCTCAAAGGACCCATATCTACTGCTGTGTTAATGGGGGCGTGGTTTGGTAATACGCCAATTTGGCCACTATTAGTGGATAAAATGATTTCTTTCACTTCACAATCCCAAATAATTCGCTTAGGAGTCAGTACATAAAGATTTAATTTCATTTCTTCGATTTGTTCTCCTCTTCTAAGGTTATAGCTTTCGTGCTAGCTTCATCGATGTTACCCACCAAATAAAAAGCCTGTTCAGGTAGGCCGTCTAATTCTCCGGAAAGGATTAGTTGAAATCCCCTAATAGTTTCCGCAAGAGCAACATACTTTCCTGGAGAACCAGTAAAAAACTTCTGCCACAAAGAACGGTTGTGATAAGAAACGCTCAATTTTTCTTGCCTCTTGCTACAGTTAAACGATCCTCTTCCGATAATTCATCCAAGCCAAGAATTGCGATAATGTCCTGAAGTTCTTTGTAACGTTGTAAAGTTTCCTTAACTCTTTGCGCAGTTTCATAATGTTCGTTGCCAACGATCCGAGGCTGTAACATAGTCGAGGTTGAATCTAAAGGATCTACTGCTGGATAAATACCCTTGGAAGCTAATCCTCTGGAAAGTACGGTAGTAGCATCCAAATGTGCAAATGTTGTGGCAGGGGCAGGGTCGGTCAAATCGTCTGCAGGTACATAAACTGCTTGAATCGAAGTTATAGATCCCTTTTTAGTAGAAGCAATTCTTTCTTGCAAAGAACCCATTTCTGTACTAAGAGTAGGTTGATAACCCACTGCGGAGGGCATTCTCCCTAATAAAGCGGATACCTCTGATCCTGCTTGAACAAAACGAAAGATATTATCGATAAATAAAAGCACGTCTTGCTTATTAACATCTCGGAAATATTCCGCCATAGTTAGGGCAGTTAAACCAACTCTCATACGAGCTCCCGGTGGTTCATTCATTTGGCCATAGACTAGAGCTACCTTTGATTCCTCAATATTTTTTTCATTAATTACTCCGGATTCCTTCATTTCCATATAAAGATCATTTCCTTCACGAGTCCGTTCCCCTACTCCACCGAATACGGATACGCCCCCATGAGCTTTAGCAATGTTTATTGATTAATTCCATGATCAGTACTGTTTTACCTACTCCAGCCCCCCCAAATAGTCCTATTTTTCCTCCACGTCGATAAGGAGCTAAAGATCGACGACCTTCATACCTGTTTCAAAGATGGATAATTTCGTATCTAACTCGATAAAGGCAGGCGCAGATCTATGAATAGGGAACGTTGCACTACTATCTACAGGACCCAAATTGTCAACAGGCTCCCCAAGAACGTTGAAAATTCGTCCGAGAGTAGCTCCACCGACCGGAACACTGAGAGGAGCTCCCGTGTCAATCACTTCCATTCCTCTCATCAACCCGTCCGTAGCACTCATAGCTACAGCTCTAACTCGATTATTTCCTAATAATTGTTGTACCTCACAAGTCACATTAATTTGCTTATCGGCAGTGTCTCTACTCTGGACTACCAAAGCGTTATAAATATAAGGTAACTTGCCTGGGGGAAAAGTGACATCCAGCACGGGTCCCAATAATTTGATCGATACGACCTGTACTTTTTTCTTCAATTGTGGAAACCCCGGGAGGAGAAGTAGTAGGATTGGTTCTCATAATTATCACATAATTAAAAAAAAGGAATTTGTCGAAATTTTTCTTTTTTTATTGTTGAATAATGCCAAATCAAATCAAAAAAAATCCAAAAGTAAAAAGGAAATGAATTAGTTAATTCAATAAGAGAGAAAAGGGGACCAGGACTTGATTTCGTTGCCCAAGCGAATCCCATTCAATCGTTTACTCATGGAATGAGTCCGTTGGAAAGTTCAATCAATCTTTTTTTCATATACATACATTTTGCCTTTTGTGGAGGATCTGTGCCTACTCTACTTTCCTATCTAGGACTTCGATATACAAAATATATACTACTGTGAAGCATAGATTGCTGTCAACAAAGAATTTTATTAGTATTTAGTTAGGTATTTGCATTCAAAATAAGAAAAGAGAACTATTAAGAACTTGTAAAATAAGGATTAGGAATTAATTTGGGTTGCGCTATATCTATCAAAGAGTATACAATAATTATGGATTTGGTAAATCAAATCCATGGTTTAATAACGAACCGTGTTAACTTACCATAACAACAACTCAATTCCTATCGAATTCCTATAGTGGAATTCCTATAGGATAGAACATACACAGGGTGTACGCATTATATATGAATGAAACATATTCATTAACCTAAGCATGCCCTCAATTTTCTTTAATGAGTTGATATTATATTAATTGAATATCCTTTTTTTTTGTTTTACGAGATCTTTTTCTAAAGTTTCATTTACGCCTAATTAACATCGAGTAGACCCTGTTATTGTGAGAATTCTTAATTCAAGAGTTATAGGGAGGGACTTATGTCACCACAAACAGAAACTAAAGCAGGTGTTGGATTTCAAGCTGGTGTTAAAGATTATAAATTGACTTACTACACCCAGAGTATGAAACTAAGGATACTGATATCTTGGCAGCATTCCGAGTAAGTCCTCAGCCTGGGGTTCCGCCCGAAGAAGCAGGGGCTGCAGTAGCTGCCGAATCTTCTACTGGTACATGGACAACTGTTTGGACTGATGGACTTACCAGTCTTGATCGTTACAAAGGACGATGCTATCACATCGAGCCTGTTGCTGGGGAAGACAACCAATGGATCTGTTATGTAGCTTATCCATTAGACCTATTTGAAGAGGGTTCCGTTACTAACATGTTTACTTCCATTGTAGGTAACGTATTTGTTTTCAAAGCCCTACGTGCTCTACGTTTGGAGGATCTACGATTCCCCCTACTTATTCAAAAACTTTCCAAGGCCCGCCTCATGGTATCCAAGTTGAAAGAGATAAGTTGAACAAGTATGGTCGTCCTTTATTGGGATGTACTATTAAACCAAAATTGGGATTATCCGCAAAAAATTATGGTAGAGCGTGTTATGAGTGTCTACGTGGTGGACTTGATTTTACCAAAGATGATGAAAACGTAAACTCACAACCATTTATGCGCTGGAGAGACCGTTTTTGTCTTTTGTGCCGAAGCTATTTATAAATCACAGGCCGAAACCGGTGAAATCAAGGGGCATTACTTGAATGCGACTGCGGGTACATGTGAAGAAATGATTAAGAGAGCTGTATTTGCAAGAGAATTAGGGGTTTCCTATTGTAATGCATGACTACTTAACTGGGGGATTCACCGCAAATACTACTTTGGCTCATTATTGCCGCGACAATGGCCTACTTCTTCACATTCACCGTGCAATGCATGCAGTTATTGATAGACAGAAAAATCATGGTATGCATTTCCGTGTATTAGCTAAAGCATTGCGTATGTCTGGGGGAGATCATATCCACTCCGGTACAGTAGTAGGTAAGTTAGAAGGGGAACGCGAAATGACTTTAGGTTTTGTTGATTTATTGCGCGATGATTTTATTGAAAAAGATCGTGCTCGCGGTATCTTTTTCACTCAGGACTGGGTATCCATGCCAGGTGTTATACGGTAGCTTCAGGTGGTATTCATGTTTGGCATATGCCAGCTCTGACCGAAATCTTTGGGGACGATTCTGTATTACAATTTGGTGGAGGAACTTTAGGACATCCTTGGGAAATGCACCTGGTGCAGCAGCTAATCGAGTGGCTTTAGAAGCCTGTGTACAAGCTCGTAACGAAGGGCGCGATCTTGCTCGCGAAGGTAATGAAATTATCCGAGCAGCTTGCAAATGGAGTCCTGAACTAGCCGCAGCTTGTGAAGTATGGAAGGCGATCAAATTCGAGTTCGAGCCGGTAGATACTATTGATTAACTAGATAAAACTAAAGATAAAGAAGGTATAAATAAAAAAGAAAACGAAATAAAAAGAGAAAAAAATCAGTTATGAAATGCAGTAATTCTTCTTTATTCTTCTAATTGATTGCAATTAAACTCGGCTCAATCTTTTTTAGAAAAAAAAAAGATTGAGCCGAATAAAAATAGATCATGATATGATCATGAGACTTGACAAATCGAGATTCGTCTATTCTATATATCTAGAATATATATATTAAGGTATAATACAATAAAGAAATACAAATAAAATAATAAAATAATAAAATATAGTATTATCAATTGTATGCGCTTCTAGAGAAGTATGTATGCAGGAAGTAAATTCTAACCGCTTTCTTTTGAATCCAATTTCAAATTAGATTAGAAAGATAGAAAGGCCATGAGGATGGGAAAATCAAAATAAAATCTTTTTAATTAGTTCTCCTTTTTTGGAATTTTCTTATTATCCTTTCATTTTTTTTACAGAATATTTTTCAAACTAAAAATAAAAAATACAATACAATAGTCAATATTCCTTATAATAGATATACTTAATTATATCATAAGAATCTTAAGATATTTTTCGACTAGATAGAAATAGTAAATTTGAATTGAGACACCTATTCCATGACGGATTTAAACTTACCTTCTATTTTCGTGCCTTTAGTAGGCTTAGTATTTCGGCAATTGCAATGACTTCTTTATTTCTTTATGTGCAAAAAAATAAGATTGTCTAGTATTTTTTAGTGTAAGTAATATAATATGGTAGGGTATGTGGCTTTTTTCTACACACACTTTCTACACACAAATGAAAAACGGTTATGGATGCGGATATAGGCTACGAGCATAAATGCATGAATATGCAGAGCCAGGTATAGCGAGTTTTATTTTATTTATTTTAATTGAATCAACGAATATTTTTTGAATAGAAAGTCAATGTATCTAACCTATTATTTCACAGGAGTACTAGTTGCTGAAGGCGATTTCAGAATCAAAAAAAGTAAAGTCAAAATTATTTAGCTTATTCTCTCAATTTCAATCGACCGCTGCTGGATTTAGTATATCTAATATGAATTGGCGATCAGAACACATATGGGTAGAACTTCTAAAAGGTTCTCGAAAAAGGGGTAATTTTTTCTGGGCCTGTATTCTTTTTCTAGGTTCACTAGGATTCTTATCGGTTGGGATTTTCCAGTTATCTTGGTAAGAATATTATATCTATACTTCCATCTCAAGAAATTCTTTTTTTTCCGCAGGGGGTCGTGATGTCTTTCTACGGAATCGCAGGCCTATTCATTAGCTCCTACTTGTGGTGTACTATTTTGTGGAATGTAGGTAGTGGTTATGACCGATTCGATAGAAAAGAGGGAATAGTGTGCATTTTTCGTTGGGGATTCCCTGGAATAAAACGTCGCGTCTTCCTTCGATTCCTTATGCGGGATATCCAATCAATTAGAATTCAGGTTAAAGAGGGTCTTTATCCTCGTCGTATTCTTTATATGGAAATCCGGGGCCAGGGGATCATTCCCTTGACTCGTACTGATGATCAATTTTTTACTCCACGAGAAATTGAACAAAAAGCTGCCGAATTGGCCTATTTCTTGCGCGTACCAATTGAAGTATTTTGAGGTATCTTTTTTGAACTGAGTTGAATGAAGAAAAGAAGAATTGGAAGAAGAAAAGTTTTCTCAACACGGGGAGGAAGTCCCTTCTAAATTGGATTTGTTATTGTAAGGGGATTTTTTAAGTATTTATCTAAAGGAAGGAACAAACGAGGATAAGAGAAATTTGCTTTTAATTTTTTTTTATCCAAGTGAGATATATCGCATACTATTCTTCTTTTTTCATCCGAAAGGGCTTTTTTTTTATTCTATTTCACTATTTCATTCCATCTAGATCTAAGAAAGAACCCAATGCACTGAAATTCCACTACTAACTAATTATACAAAAAAGAAGAATAGATACAGGGTATCAAACCTATATAGTTTTTGCTTCAAAGAAATAGAAATATCATGAAATAGAAATATCATCATATAGAGTCAGGGAATGGAATAGAGTCAGCGAATGAAGCATATTCATTAACAACTCCATTTACGGATCAAAAATGAAAAAAAAGAAAGCATTGCCTTCTTTACTATATCTTGTATTTATCGTACTTTTGCCTTGGGGGGTCTCTTCCTCATTTAACAAATGTCTGGAACTTTGGATTAAGAATTGGTGGAATACCAGGCAATCCGAAACTCTCTTAACTGATATTCAAGAGAAAAGGATTCTAGAAAGATTCATAGAATTAGAAGAACTTTCTCTCTTGGACGAGATGATAAAAGGGAAACTAAAGACACATGTACAAAAACCTCCTACAGGAATACACAAGGAAATAATACAATGGGTCAAAATAAATAATGAGGATCATCTCCATACCATTTTGCATTTCTCGACAAATATAATCTGTTTGGCTATTCTAAGTGGTTCTTTTTTTCTGGTAAAGAGGAACTTGTCATTTTGAATTCTTGGGTTCAGGAATTCTTCTATAATTTAAATGACTCAATAAAAGCTTTTTTTATTCTTTTAGTTACTGATTTTTTTGTTGGATTTCACTCCACCCGTGGTTGGGAACTAGTAATTCGTTGGGTCTACAACGATTTTGGATGGGCTCCTAACGAGCTTATTTTCACTATTTTTGTTTGTAGTTTTCCAGTAATTCTAGATACATGTTTGAAATTTTGGGTCTTTTTTTGTTTATTCGTCTATCTCCTTCGCTTGTAGTCATTTATCATTCAATTAGTGAAGCATAAATTCATTTGATCTCCCGATATTAATATTAATCAAATTAGCAAGCATCTTTTTTTAGAAAGAAAGCCCTTTTCCATTTTAGCAAAATTCTTTCTATTTATACCTACTTTAAGGTATTCATCATTGCAGTACAACTGTTGCAGTAGAATGACAACAGATTCGTGTATAGGGAACTAGATTAGCTTAGCTACCTATCTAATTTATTGTAGAAATTCTGGGATCTGCGATTGGACATGGAAAATAGAAATACTTTTTCTTGGGTAAAGGAACAGATAACTCGATCGATTTCTGTAGCGATCATGATATACGTAATAACTCGGACATCTATTTCAAATGCATATCCATTTTTGCGCAGCAGGGTTATGAAAAACCCACGAGAAGCAACTGGACGAATTGTATGTGCCAATTGCCATTTAGCTAGCAAGCCCGTCGATATTGAAGTTCCCCAAGCTGTGCTTCCCGATACTGTATTTGAAGCAGTTCTTCGAATTCCTTATGATATGCAATTGAAACAAGTTCTTGCTAATGGAAAAAAGGGAGGGTTGAATGTAGGTGCTGTTCTTATTTTGCCCGAGGGATTCGAATTAGCGCCGCCCGATCGTATTTCCCCTGAGTTAAAAGAAAAGATAGGAAATCTTGCTTTTCAGAGTTATCGTCCCGATAAAAAAAACATTCTTGTGATAGGCCTGTTCCCGGTAAGAAATATAGTGAAATTGTCTTTCCCATTCTTTCCCCTGATCCTGCTACGAAGAAAGATGCTCATTTCTTAAAATATCCCATATATGTAGGGGGAAACCGAGGAAGAGGACAGATCTATCCTGATGGTAGCAAGAGTAACAATACAGTCTATAATGCTACGTCAACAGGTATAGTAAGAAAAATACTACGTAAAGAAAAGGGGGGGTATGAAATATCCATAGTTGATGCATCAGATGGACGCCAAGTGATTGATATTATACCTCCCGGACCAGAACTTCTTGTTTCAGAGGGGGAATCCATCAAGCTTGATCAACCATTAACAAGCAATCCTAATGTGGGAGGTTTTGGTCAGGGGGACGCAGAAATCGTGCTTCAGGATCCATTACGTGTCCAAGGCCTTTTGTTCTTCTTCGCATCCGTTATTTTGGCACAAGTTTTTTTGGTTCTCAAAAAGAAACAGTTTGAAAAGGTTCAATTGTACGAAATGAATTTCTAGGTCCCGGGATTTCTTACCATCAAGTTGGTAAAAAGCCTCGATTTATTGGCAATTGCTAGAATTATCTATGATCTATTTTGGAAATCCTTTTTTTGTTTAGACTGCTTTTTGTTTATGAGATGTCTGGAATTCCTTATTTATATCCCATGCAAAAGAAGAGAATCCAAGGCAAAGGCGAGAACAATAAAATTAAAATTTCTTCCTTTTCGGAGGGATTGCAGGTCTTCTTAATCGTCTATTCGGCACAAGAAAAAGGCTTTTTCTTGTGCCGATTCTTCTTGTATCAAAATAAGAATCCTTTTTCTTCCTAATTCGTCAAAGATTACTATTTCTTCTTTATTCGGGTCTGTCTCTTGGACCTCTTTTTCTTTGCTTAGGGTTTAGCCGAGGTAGTGGACAAACAGAGGGGAAGAAAATATGGCGGGGGAAAAATTTCTTGTGATTGTGAGCAAATTGCTTGGCTTGTTTAATTAAGTTCAACTTCAAATTTACAGAAATTTTGCAAAAAAAAAGTAAACTCTTCCATTGAAGGTTTTTTTTTATTTTTAGGCTAGTGAATAGTTTTGATTAAGGTTTTATTAGTTTATTACTCGAAACTAAATCAAGGATTTTCAGGATACTTCCTTCGTGGAATAAGATATTGGATCCTCGAGTGATCTCTTTTCTTGTTGCTTCATAAGAGTGAATCGAATAGATTCAATTCGCGTTATAAGAGTAAAAATTCCGCGGGTCCTTTCCGCTCTAATCAGATAAAGGGGGGTAAGGACCCGCTAAGCTCCTACTTTTTCATGTTTACAATCTGGTCCCTCCGATTACTATAGAGATGAACCCAATCCAGAATATGAACCATAAAAGAAAACACCTACTAAACCAATCACAGCAATACCAGCCTACAGTACCTATCAGCCAAAGAGGAATTCTTCCAGTAGTATCGGCCATTTCCCCTACTTTCCTCCACATTTATCAATTGGTCATGCTAGAGACAAAAACAGTCATGGGTAGTATAAGGATTGGTATCCTTCCAAATGGGATAAGAGAATTCTTATTAGTCTCTTTCTTTCTCTCAATTGAAGAAGTAATTGGAAAATAAAACAGCAAGTACAAAAATGAGTAATAAACCCCAGTATAGACTGGTACGATTCAATTCAACATTTTGTTCATTCGGGTTTGATTGTGTCATAGTTCTATAGTTGGAATTTGTTTTATCGTTGGATGAACTGCATTGCTGATATTGATCCCAAGAAAAAAACAGTAGGTACAGCTAGTCCGTGAATAGCCAGCCATCGCACTGTAAAAATAGGATAGGTTCGATCTATGGTCATTGAGGGCCTCCTAAAAGGATCTACTAAATTCATCGAGTTGTTCTAAAGAATCAAAACGGTCGGTTATTACGGAATTCCTTGTCGGCTTTCCGTGAAATACTCGTTTGGCCTAGGGACTTCCAAACACGTCATAAGCTAAACCCGTACTGACAAATAACCAACCCGCAATGAATAGGGAAGGTATAGTAATGCTATGAATAACCCAGTATCGAATACTGGTAATAATATCAGCAAAAGAACGTTCTCCCGTGCTTCCAGACATGCTGAACTCCCAAAATTTTTGTACATTCAAAAAAGGAATTGATTCCGTAAAAGATGGGATCGACCAGTAAATAGAAAATTACTGATATTTCATCCTTGTGAGATTGTCAATTTTGTACCAAAGGTGTATTTTGAGTATACCGAATTAGTATAGCTATCCTTCCTATGGCACAGCAATCTGGTTTTGCCTGGTTCCGAAACATAATTACTTTTTTATTTTTTTTGTCTATAGGTAAGCTATATGTTATTCAAGGCATCAATAGAAAACCCCATTTTTGTAGGTTCTACTTACTTTTCATTGGCTTCGGAATATATAGAGTAATTCGGAATAGCAGCCAAAATCTTGGGAAAATCTAAGTTAATGATCAATAGGTTTGGATAAATAATTTAGGAAGGATATTCTCATACTGACACAATACAAGGACAAGTATATGTGAAATCTATCCTTTCATAATTCGTAATTCATCCTTGTATTGTTTGTTGGATTAGGTCTAACTTTCTTGACCAAACTGCGAGCGCGGAACTTTACGAGATGAAATAGGGAAAGACAGAAGATAGAATAGAACTTAAAAGGATAATTGAAGTGACTCGTCTTCGAATCTCTTGGTTGGAGTTCGAAAAAGGAATAAAAATAAAGTAAATTCAAGGAAGAGCTTTCTTTTTTTTTTTAACAGCCCCTTGGCAGGTCGTGGAATGCTTTTGTTCTCCTCTTATTCCATATGGAATACAATCAGTTAAAATAAGAAGGAATAGGGGGAATATTCGATCGTTCACTCCAAAACGAGGGTCCTATTGAAAAAGAAATTATCCAAAATAGAAAGAAGTTTTTTTTTCAAATTCAATTGTTTATTTATCTCTTATTCAAAAATTTCCCTGAAAATTGAATGAAAAAATGAAATTCAATGGGGTTAGATGATCTAGTTCTTAATATTATTACTTTACTCAATTGACAAATTCCACAACAAATCTCTTGATTCGGAATTAGGGACTCATGTATCATCTGATGAATCCACTTTCTTTTACACTTCTGTATCTTACTCTACCTTGTTTTTTAGTATTATCTAAAATAACTGATGAATTCTGAATTTTCCATAACTTAGGTAAATGCTTTAACCAACATATGTAGTGTAGTAAAAAAAATAAATGGAATTTAACTCTTTCATGCTTACTTTAACTAGTTATTTTGGTTTTCTACTGGCTGCTTTAAACTATAACCCCAGCTCTATTTATTGGCTTGAACAAGATACGCCTTATTTGAATTGACTGAATAATTATAATTCAGAAAAGAAAAATCTTTCTTTGGGAATTCCTGGCATTCTACGACCTCTTTTCCAGACTAATTAGGAATTCTTTTCTTGGTCATTGAGATTCGTGGATAATTTAGAGTACTATTTAGGGATAGATCGTACCTCTTTTTTATCCCCTCGAACAAATCGAAATGATTGAGTTTTTCTATTTGGAATCGTCTTTAGGCCTAATTCCTATTACTTTAGCGGGATTATTCGTGACTGCGTATTTGCAATACAGGCGTGGGGATCAGTTGGATCTTTGATTGAGTCATTTTTTTTTGATTGACCTCCTCCAGACCAGAGAGGAGGTCAAATTGAAATTGGAGTTACAATTCAATTTTGTTAAGTTATTTTACTCTGCTTCGACATAAAATAGATGGAATCACGCTCTGTAGGATTTGAACCTACGACATCGGTTTTGGAGACCCGCGTTCTACCGAACTGAACTAAGAGCGCTTTCATTCATTCAAAAAGAAAATCTTTTTCTATTCCTAATGTATCTCACGTACGTATAGTCTCCACAAATTCAAGTTATACCCACTTTACTTTAATTGATCTCGTCGCTACTGCCTATAAAGAAGAAAGAAGTAATAGGTAGGGATGACAGGATTTGAACCTGTGACATTTTGTACCCAAAACAAACGCGCTACCAAGCTGCGCTACATCCCTTTTCCAAATTAAATGTTGTACAATGCCATTGTACACAATTCCTGTCTTCTTTTCCACATCATAATTTTCTTCTTCTTTCTATTTTCTTCTTCTTTCTTTCTCTATCTATATATAGAACCCTCGTGTCATTTCTTCTTTTTGGTCTCATATAATTAAGGAATTATATACATATAAAATCCAATATAATTTCGCCTATAAAAGAAGGATTACTTTTCCTTGCTAATATATAGGACGAAGGGGTCATCTTTTTCTTTTTAGGGATAGGAAAATTTCGTCGATATGGTTCATTTTATATATAGCATAACAATCTTGGGCAAGAGTTTATGATCATATATGTATTCCAACAAGGAAGGAGGATTTTCAATGCGGGATATAAAAACATATCTCTCTGTAGCACCCGTGCTAAGTACTCTATGGTTTGGTGCTTTAGCAGGTTTATTGATAGAAATTAATCGTTTATTCCCAGATGCTTTGTCATTCCCTTTTTTTTAATTCTAGTTATTGCTATGGGAGGGATAGATTTCTTCGTGATATGACAAAATTTGATCCTTTTCAATCTTTTTTTAGTATCGGAAGGAAAAGAAAGAAAAGATGGATTGGGTTGTTGAACCTCAGAGTCATTAAAAATTTTGTAAACCCCATTTTTGAAAATAGAAATTCAATTTAAAGGGGTACCCAAGCTAAATAAGGCCTCAGAAATCAGAGCATAGAAAAGGTGGGGCTGGCTAATTAAATGAAAGGATTTCGAACCAAAATCTTTGCTAATTCGACAAGGATTGTATTCTTTAATTATTTCTCTATTTTTTATTACTTAATTTAAGAATAAAAAAAAATTATTCTAATGAATTTTATTCTTCTTCTTCGGATTCAAAATAGAAGAATAAAAGAATAAGTAGAAGAATTAAGTTAAGTCAATCCAAAAAGAAAAGGAGGTTCATGGCCAAGGGAAAAGATGTTAGAATCAGAGTTATTTTGGAATGCATCAGTTGTGTTCGAAAAGGTGCCAATGAGGAATCGACGGGGATTTCTAGATATAGTACTCAAAAGAATCGCCACAATACACCCGGACAATTAGAATTCAAAAAATTTTGTCGTTATTGTCGCAAGCATACGACTCATCACGAAATAAAGAAATAGGAACATCGTGTGTTCGATCTTTCCAAACAACAGAAAGAGTAAGAACTTCATATTTAATATATAAAGAAAACATAGTATAGAATACAAAATACAAATCAACTCATCTGATTTCCGGTAGATATTATTTCATATGTATAGAGGGTATTCATATACTATAATATGAATCAAATAAGATATGGATCAAAGAAAAACTACTTCTTCTGGATCCTAAATTAATAAAATAAAGAAGTGAATTTTCAAATTTTCAAATTTTAAATAAGGAATAAATCATGTATACATCTAAACAACCTTTTCTTAAATCTAAGCAACCCTTTAGTAAATCCAAGCAAACTTTTAATAAATCCAAGCAACCCTTTCGTAAATCCAAGCAAACTTTTCGTAAATTCAAGCAACCTTTTCGTAAATCTAAACAACCTTTTCGTAGGCGTCCCCGGATTGGCCCGGGAGATCGAATTGATTATAGAAACATGAGTTTAATTAATAGATTTATTAGTGAACAAGGAAAAATATTATCGAGACGAATAAATAGATTAACCTTGAAACAACAACGATTAATTACTCTTGCTATAAAACAGGCTCGTATTTTATCTTTCTTACCGTTTCGTAACTATGAGAACGAAAAGCAATTTCAAGCCCAGTCAATTTCAATAATTACAGGTTCTAGACCCAGAAAAAATAGACATATTCCTCAATTAACGCAAAAGTACAATTCCAATCGAAACTTAAGAAACAACAACCAAAATTTAAGAAACAACAACCGGAACTTAAGTTCCGATTGTTGATGTTTTATTCGAATTCGAAAGGGCCAGACCTATATATATTATAAAGAAAGTAATCCAGCTCGTTGATTCCTACCACTTAATCTTAATTTATTGTATCTTCCCGGAGAGGGAACTCCGGGAATTCATCTTTTATTATTCCAGTATATTACTTTATTTATACCTTTAATTGATGATCTTTATTTTATTGGAAATCGTGTAAAGATTATTTGGATTTGATACAGCTACTTGTGCAAGCATTTTACGATTAAGAATCAATTTCTTCTTGTACAGGTTGTGTATTAATTTACTATAACTATCGAATACTTTATATACCCGCGTTGCTGCGTTTATCCGAGTGATCCACAAACGACGAAAATCCCTCTTTTGCCTACCTCTATCTCGATGAGAGGAAACAAAAGCTCTTTTTACCTGTTGGGTAATCATTCGATTAAGTCTTAAATGAGCCCCTCTAAAGTTTGAGGCAAATGAACGCATTTTTGTTCGTCGTCTCCGGGCTATATATCCTCGCGGAACTCTGGTCATTGAATCAAATTAACCTTAATGAATAACTAATGATTTCTCTTCTTTTAGCCACCCTTTTTCTCATTAATAACAAAACTAATTATTCCGATATATAAAATATTAATTCCAATGGCTTTTGCTATAGTAACCTTCCCAACCACGATTTTTTATTCCACTCCGTTCAGTTATTTCTATACGAAATAACAAATTCATTCTAATAATACTAAAAAAAATAGTGGGTTCCATCGTTTCTATGGTTCCCTTTTAAACGGTGAGGCCCTCTCTATACACCGGAGCCCTTTCTTTCATCAAAAGGTATTGCGAACTTGTATAGTCCACATTCTTTGGCTCTACCTATCCATTATAGAGTAAATAGCTCTTTTCACAATAAGAGTTATCCATACAGTGACGGTATTTAATTATGAAAGTTGGCTAAGTAGCTGACCCTGTTAGTCCGTTCTTTTAAGATAAAGGAGCATAAGCCTTTTTCTTTTTATTACTATTTCCTCCGCTTAATGGATAACCATTTGCTACCAATGGGAGAATTGCTTCTTATTTCCAATTTAGATAATTGGATTTGCACCAAAGGAAACCATAAATTCCATATACCATAGAAATCTAGGATAGAGAAGCTATATCCTATTCATTGGTACTAATCATGGATACTTCAATTTTTTTTATATTTGTTTGAAGTCATGATCTGAACGAGTCGCACATACACCCTAGCACATGTTCCTCGACGCTGAGGGCATCCTTTAAGCGCGGCCGTTTTTCGAGCATTTCGTATTGGCTGTCTTGCGTTTCTAATAAGTTGTTTAACCGTCGGCATGTTGTATGTATATAGAAAAAAATGGATTGGTTTAGATCCATCTTAACCTGATGATTGCTCATCATGAAGTCTTTCTATTTTCTATTAAATCGAGGAAAACACGAATTTAGCTGTGAAATAACTTTACAAGAAATCCGGACACTACCAATCCTTAAACATTTCTGGAAACCACACTGGATCAGTATCGCAGTGCTTGTCAATCATTTCATCCCCTACAATATCGACAAGTCCATAAGCTTTGGCTTCGTCTGCTGACATAAAAACATCCCTTTCCATGTCTTCGGATACAACCCAAAAAGGCTTGCCTGTTCTTACTGCATAAACCCTTGTGATCATTTCGCGAACTTTGTGTAACTCTTCTACTTCTAGTAAAAATTCTGGTGTCCTTGCCCGATAATAAGCACTAGCAGGTTGGTGAAGCATAATCCTCGCGTGAGGGAATGCTATACGCTTGGTGGGTTCTCCTCCAAGCAGAATGAAGGACGCCATGGAGGCGGCTATTCCGAGGCATATTGTATATATATCTGGTGTCACCGTTTGCATCGTATCAAAAATAGCCATTCCTGAGATTAGCCACCCGCCTGGGGAGTTTATAAACAAAAAAATATCACTAATTCCATCTTCTATACTCAGATATACCATGAGACCTGTAATATGATTCGTGATCTCGCAACGAATCTCTTGACCTAAAAAAAGTGTCCTTTCTCGATACATAACATTGTATAAGTCAACCCAAGTCGCTTCTTCATCTCCAGGAATCCGGTAAGGTACTTTTGGAACACCAATGGGCATATTAGATTAATATTATTAAATTTAAGTAAGAAAACCACACTTTAATATGGAAACGTAAGAATGGAACAGAAAGAAAGAATCCGCAGTTTATTGTCTTAATTTTTATTCTTATTCTATATGAATACTATAGATTCTATTAATACGTAGATTGAAAGGTTATACATATAAGGAATGTAAGACAGATTGAATAAAGAAAAAGGAATGGGTGATTCGAATGCTAAACAAAGAGGGGTAGCGATCTATTCTTCGTTTTTTCCAAATTGGCCAAGTTACCCATTGCATATTGGCACTTATCGAGTATAGAATAGATCTGCTTCTCTTTCTTCTTATGAACAGAATTGGCTTCTTATTTTTAATGGAATGAAATAAATATTCGCGCTTTCTGACACAGAATCCCCTAGAAGGGTTAGGTACATAGGATATGGATAGTCTTTTTCAATGCGATAAAATAAAGCGACATCGTGTCTATTTTTCTTTGCTAAAGGGGTATTTCCATGGGTTTGCCTTGGTATCGTGTTCATACTGTCGTATTGAATGATCCGGGTCGATTGCTTGCGGTGCATATAATGCACACAGCTCTAGTTTCTGGTTGGGCTGGCTCAATGGCTTTATACGAATTAGCAGTTTTTGATCCCTCTGATCCTGTTCTGGATCCAATGTGGAGACAAGGTATGTTCGTAATTCCCTTCATGACTCGTTTAGGAATAACGGATTCGTGGGGTGGTTGGAGTATTTCAGGAGGAACTGTAACAAATCCGGGTATTTGGAGTTATGAAGGTGTGGCAGGTACGCATATTGTGTTTTCTGGCTTGTGTTTCTTGGCAGCGATCTGGCATTGGGTATATTGGGACCTAGAAATATTCTCTGATGAGCGGACGGGAAAACCCTCTTTGGATTTGCCCAAGATCTTTGGAATTCATTTATTTCTTGCAGGGGTGGCTTGCTTTGGCTTTGGGGCATTTCATGTAACGGGTTTGTATGGTCCTGGGATATGGGTATCCGATCCTTATGGACTAACTGGAAAAGTACAAGCTGTAAATCCAGCGTGGGGTGCAGAAGGTTTTGATCCTTTTGTTCCGGGGGGAATAGCTTCTCATCATATTGCTGCGGGTACATTGGGTATATTAGCGGGCTTATTCCATCTTAGTGTCCGTCCGCCTCAACGTCTATATAAAGGATTACGTATGGGCAATATTGAAACTGTACTTTCCAGTAGTATCGCTGCTGTTTTTTTTGCAGCTTTCGTAGTTGCTGGAACTATGTGGTATGGGTCAGCAACGACCCCAATCGAATTATTTGGGCCTACTCGTTATCAGTGGGATCAGGGATACTTTCAGCAAGAAATATATCGAAGAGTTAGCAATGGTTTAGCCGAAAATCTTAGTTTATCAGAAGCTTGGTCTAAAATTCCCGAAAAATTAGCCTTTTATGATTATATTGGTAATAATCCGGCAAAAGGGGGATTATTCAGAGCAGGCTCAATGGACAATGGGGATGGAATAGCTGTTGGATGGTTAGGACATCCCGTCTTTAGAGATAAAGAAGGACGTGAGCTTTTTGTACGCCGTATGCCTACTTTTTTTGAAACATTTCCGGTTGTTTTGGTAGATGAGGAGGGAATTGTTAGAGCAGACGTTCCTTTTAGAAGAGCAGAATCCAAATATAGTGTTGAACAAGTAGGTGTAACGGTGGAGTTCTATGGTGGCGAACTTAATGGAGTAAGTTATTCTGATCCTGCTACTGTAAAAAAATATGCGAGGCGTTCTCAATTAGGGGAAATTTTTGAATTAGACCGGGCTACTTTGAAATCTGATGGTGTTTTTCGCAGCAGTCCAAGGGGTTGGTTCACTTTTGGTCATGCTACCTTTGCTTTGCTCTTCTTTTTCGGACACATTTGGCATGGCGCTAGAACATTGTTCCGAGATGTTTTTGCTGGTATTGATCCAGATTTGGATGCTCAAGTGGAATTTGGAACATTCCAAAAAGTGGGAGATCCAACTACAAGGAAACAGGCAGTCTGATACACATTGTTATAGTATCTTTCACCTCTCTTTTTTGATTTGACATGGGAAACATCTCCCATCCTTTCTTTGACTCTTTTTCTTTCTTTATATGGGAAATTCTCCCAAATGACAAATGAATAGGTGTGGAAGTTATAATTGTAAATAAACCAGGATCGAATCTATGGAAGCATTGGTTTATACGTTCCTTTTAGTTTCGACTTTAGGGATAATTTTTTTCGCTATCTTCTTCCGAGAACCACCTAAGGTTCCACCAACTCCAACTAAAAGAATAAAATAATTTCATTTAAGTAAGAAGTCCCCCTATCTGGGAGACTTCTTACTTAAATTAGTCTCCGTGTTCTTCGAATGGATCTCTTAATTGTTGAGAGGGTTGCCCAAACGCGGTATATAAGGCATACCCAGTAAAGCTTACAAGTAAACCAGATATGGAGATGGCGACTAAAGTTGCTGTTTCCATTTTTATAGAATTTCAAGATTACAATGGATCTACGAAAAGATCGTGTATTTACAACTACAACGGAATAGTATACAAAGTCAACACCAATGATTAAATAGAATTTATGGCTACACAAACCGTTGAAGATAGTTCTAAACCTAGGCCAAAACGAACTGGTGCAGGTAGTTTACTGAAACCCTTGAATTCGGAATATGGGAAAGTCGCCCCGGGTTGGGGGACTACTCCTTTTATGGGGATCGCAATGGCTTTATTCGCTATATTCCTATCTATCATTTTAGAAATTTATAATTCTTCCGTTTTACTGGACGGAATTTTAACCAATTAGGTTTCTACTAACTAAAACTAGGAAGTCAGAGTTTTTCCATCCAAAAAAGCCTTTCTAGTTTAAGATCTACATTTCTAGATATTATGGTAGTTCGACCGCGGAATTTTTTTGTTTCGGTATCTCTGGAATATGAGTGTGTGACTTGTTAGAATTGATCCTATTGATAATACATAGAAAGGGCCTGTTATCTCTATCAAGATGATTCTAATTCGTCAGATATTATTTATTCTAGTATCTGGAACACGAAATAGATAGAGTGGATCAAAAAAAAATGGAACTATGATTCATACTCACTATTAAGACCTCGCAACCAGACTGAAAAATTCAAGTAGTTCTTAAATAAAAATAAAAAAGAAATTTTCTTCCTTCCAATTTTGTTTGCCCAAAAGACAACTTTTTTTCTCTCGATTTTGTCGAGTCATTACACTGATTCAATAAATGATTATCAAGCGGTTCTTATTCGAAGAACCCTTGCCTTTTGTTTAGCTTGAGACTAAATCATCGTGGCTCTAGTATGAATCTAAGGTTTTAATTGAACTGATTCATAGGATCTCAACAAGATAATTTCTATATTACGCATAAAAAAACAAATCCTTTATAGGGAAGAGAAAAGTCAAGAAGCCTCTAATGACCAACATAAGGGAAAGGAAGAAAGAAAGACGCGCCAACTTGAGATTTTTTGGCATTATCATCACAAAGAAGATATTCCGGATTTTTCTTATTTGATATCTTCAAGGCAAATCGACCCAATTCAGTGGCTGATGAAGTTTTGAACCTTTTTTCTAATATTCGTTGAAAATTTTTGTGTTTCTGCTTGAGCCGTACGAGATGAAATTTTCATATACGGCTCTTAGAGGGGGACTCGGGTTAGTTACCTATCTCAATAAAGTATATGATTGGTTTGAGGAACGTCTTGAGATTCAGGCAATTGCAGATGATATAACTAGTAAATATGTTCCTCCCCATGTCAACATATTTTATTGTTTAGGGGGAATTACACTTACTTGTTTTCTAGTACAAGTCGCTACCGGTTTTGCTATGACTTTTTACTACCGACCAACCGTTACAGAGGCTTTTTCCTCGGTTCAATACATAATGACCGAGGCCAACTTTGGTTGGTTAATCCGATCAGTTCATCGATGGTCAGCAAGTATGATGGTTTTAATGATGATCCTGCATGTATTTCGTGTGTATCTCACAGGGGGATTTAAAAAACCCCGTGAATTAACTTGGGTCACAGGTGTGGTTTTGGCTGTTTTGACTGCATCATTTGGTGTAACTGGTTATTCTTTGCCTTGGGATCAAATTGGCTATTGGGCAGTCAAAATTGTGACAGGTGTACCTGACGCCATTCCGGTAATAGGATCGCCTTTAGTGGAGTTATTACGCGGAAGTGCTAGTGTGGGCCAATCCACTTTGACTCGTTTTTATAGTTTACATACCTTTGTACTGCCTCTGCTTACTGCCGTATTTATGTTAATGCACTTTCCAATGATACGTAAGCAAGGTATTTCGGGTCCTTTATAGGGAAGGCATATCATAGAGAATTATAATTATCATATATCATATCGGGTAGGTTTTGGTATTTCATTGCTACAAGCATGGGTTATTGTAAAATAACACATGTCATTTGGATACTTCTCTTCAACTCCAAAGTATTTTTATACAATGACAAATAGTTGAAGTTAATTTTACGAAAGAAAAAAGGCGGATTATGGGAGTGTGTGACTTGAATTATTGATTTGGCCATGCAGATAAAGAATTGGATCTGCCACATTAGAATTCACAACCAAAGGTGTCTCCGCATCCAATCAACATGTAAGTCCCCTACCTAGGAAGGATAGGCTGGTTCACTTGAGGAGAATATCTTCTATGATCATACCGCAACCATGTCATCCATGAACAGGCTCCGTAAGATCCCATAGAGTAGAAATGGAATAAGTCATGTGACATGATCCAGTTCTCTATTTATTACACTTACCTTTTTATTATAGTATGGAAATGCATTCATTTTCTTTGCATCGATTGTGATCCGCAATACTATCGGAGTAAAAGAAGGGATCTAAGGAAGAATGTAGGCTAAACTTTTTGATTTTTTATTAGTAACAAGTAAATATTTTGTTTGGAGGTAAGAAACTTGCGATATTGAGGGGATAAATACCAACTAATCAAGAGACATGAGACAATCCACAAAGCAATTGATCATGATCAAATTTGTAAGCCCACTTGGATATTGAGCATTTACCCATAAGAATAGGATTATTTTCAATGAGTAGTTGTAGGTGCAACTTCGGAAAAGAGAATCTGATAAAGCTTTTCTTGCCTAGAGTCATTGAGTCATTATAAACCTTAATTCTATTAAGGATCTTCCGCGGTCTTATTTCTTTCACTCTTGCTCGAGCCGGATGATGATAAATTCTCATGTCCGGTTCCTTTGGGGGATGGATCCTAAAGAGTTCACCTATCCCAATAACAAAGAAACCAGACTTAAATGATCCTGTATTAAGAGCTAAATTAGCTAAAGGGATGGGACATAATTATTACGGGGAACCCGCATGGCCCAACGATCTTTTATATATTTTTCCAGTAGTAATTCTAGGTACTATTGCATGTAATGTAGGTTTAGCGGTTCTCGAGCCATCAATGATTGGTGAACCGGCAGATCCGTTTGCAACTCCTCTGGAAATATTACCCGAGTGGTACTTCTTTCCCGTGTTTCAAATACTCCGTACGGTACCCAATAAGTTATTGGGCGTTCTTTTAATGGTTTCTGTGCCAACAGGCTTATTGACAGTACCTTTTCTAGAGAATGTCAATAAATTCCAAAATCCATTTCGCCGCCCAGTAGCTACGACCGTTTTTTTAATCGGTACTGTAGTAGCTCTTTGGTTAGGTATTGGAGCAACATTACCCATTGATAAATCATTAACTTTAGGTCTTTTTTAGATATTTTTTGATTCATTCAACCGTGAAGTACCATAGGTATCTAGGAAATAGTTACTTCCAAGTGAATCTTCCCTAGATACCTAAAATCCATTTTATTATGATCCATTTCGCGAAAATATAGATTGTACCAAAGATGCTAAATTGTTTTCTTTTTATTCTAACTCGAAAAAGAAGAAGAAAAAAAATTGCAATGGATTTAAAACGAGAGTTTATTCTTAAGTAAATCAATTGGGAGATGCTTCTCTAGAGTGTCCCATATATGTTTTCTATCTTCCATACGAAAACTGTCAATTCTCAGAAGATCTTCTTCAGTCTTACTCAAAAGGTCCAATAGTGTATGTATATTGGCCCTTTTTAGACAATTATACGTTCTAGAAGTCAATTCTAATTGATCAATAAAAATAGAATTCAATGGAATTCCTTTTTTGTTTTTCTTTAGATTAGTTAATCTTTTTTGAAAAGTAAAAAGGGGTGGAGTAAACCTGTTTTTATTTTCTTCGAAACTAGCGCCCTCTTCCTCCGCGTGTAGAAAAGGAAGAAATAAATCAATCAAATTACGAGAAGCCTCATAAAGTGCTTCCTTAGGGGTTAAACTTCCATTAGTCCATATTTCTAGAAAAAGTATCTCGTGTTTTTCATTTCCATTCCCACAAGAAAAAATACTATAATTCACATTTCGAACAGGCATGGATACAGCATCTATAGGATAACTTCCATCTTGATAGTTCTTTCTGAGTTCTGTCTGATATCCACGATCTCTCTTGATCTGTAAATCAATACAGAAATCAATGGGCTCTGTCAAGTTAGCTATAGGTTGTGCCGTATCAACGATTTCTACGGAAGGCGGTAAGATGATATCTTGAGCAGTTATGTATCTAGGACCTTTGACGCAAATGGATGCGTCTCTAACTCCATAGAGATTACTTCTCAATACAATTTCTTTCAAATTTAGTAAAATTTCTTGTACGGATTCTTCAATACCTGCTATTGTAGAATACTCGTGCGGCACGCTCCCAAATTTTGCACGTGTGATACATGTTCCTTCTATTTCTCCAAGTAAAGCTCTTCGCAAGGCAATACCGACGGTGTCCGCTTGACCTTTTCTAAGCGGGGACAGAATGAAACGACCATAATAAAGGCGCTTACTATCTACTCTTGATTCAACACACTTCCACTGTAGTGTTTGAGTGGATCCTGCTACCTCCTCTCGAACCATAATAGACTAGTATTATTATTTTATCATTGAATCGTTTATTTCTCTTGAAATGAAAGTTGAAAGCGGGTTAATTCTTTTACAGACGTCTTTTTTTAGGCGGTCGACATCCATTATGCGGCATAGGTGTTACATCGCGTATACAACTTAATCGCACACCACTTTTAGCAATGGCTCGTAATGCGGCATCTCTTCCACTACCAGCGCCCTTTACCATAACTTCTGCTCGTTGCAAACCTACTGTACGAATAGCATCTACTGCTGTTCTTTGACCAGCATAGGGTGATGCTTTTCTTGAGCTTTTGAATCCACAAGTACCGGCCGAGGACCAAAAAACCACCCGACCTTGTGGGTCTGTAACAGTTATAATGGTATTGTTGAAACTAGCTTGAACATGAATAACCCCTTTTGTTATTCTACGTGCACTCTTCCGTAAACTAAAACGTGCATTCCTACGTAAACCAATACGCACTTTCTTACGTGAACCAATTTTTGGTATAGCTTTTGCCATATTTTATTATCTCATAAATATGAGTTAGAAATAAAAAAAAGAAAAAAAGATACAAAGATATCCGTTTCAGGGTAAAATAAACCCTTTACTTTAATTATTTTAAATGAAATTATTTTATTTGGAATTGGAACATTTCCGCGGGTACTTTTTTTTACTTTTTAGAAAGTAAAGTTCTTTTTCGAAAGATTACCCCTGTCTTTGTTTATGCTTCGGATTAGAGCAAATGACTCTAATTCGTCCACGCCTACGAATCAGTCGACATTTTGTACAAATTTTACGAACGGAAGCTCTTATTTTCATATTTCCGTATCCTTTTTTAAACTATGAATCTAATCTTTTGGAAAAAATAAGTCTCTTCGCTTGAATTTTAGAACTTAGAATTTATTACCCTAGAAAAAAAAGAAAAACCTAATCCTTTGAATCTTTGGTATCCTTCAAATCTTCGCTATCCTTCAAATCTTCGCTATCCTTCGAGTCTTCGATACGCTTCGAATCCTTATGGGGAAGTCTATAAATTATACGTCCCTTGCTTGAATCATAACGACTTACTTCAATTTTGACCCTATCCCCCATCAGTATTCGTATAGAACTAGACCGTATCTTTCCTGAAATATAGCCTAGGATGATGGTGTCATTCTCTAGCCGAACGCGGAACATTCCATTGGGTAGGGCTTCCGTAACTAAACCTTCGAAAGTTACTTTTGCTTCTCTCGGGTTTTTTTTTTCTCTCCTATTTTTTTTTTCTGTCATATTTTTTTTCTCCTATTTTTCTATTTTTATTTTAAAAATAGGAAGGGCGAGATAGAATTCAAGCACTATAGGCGGGGCGATTACCATATATAACATAAGACTTCTCCCCCAATTCTGTTTAGTCGAGCTTCTCGATCTGTCATTATTCCTCGAGAAGTAGAAAGAATAGCAATTCCCATTCCACCCAAAACTTTAGGAATTCCTTGATAGTTGGTATAAATTCGTAAGCCGGGTCGGCTGATACGCTTTAAAAAGGTTCTTGTTCTATATATTCCTTTTCTAGTCTTTCTCTTTTGATGTCGCAAAGTTGAAACCAAGAAATATCTGTTACGTTCCTGATGTTTCCGAACACTTTCAATAAAACCCTCTCGTAGAAGTATTTTAACAATGTTTTCGGTAATATTTGTAGATACTACTCGAACTGTTCCTTTTTTATTCATGTCCGCATTTCTTATAGAGGTTAGTAAATCAGCAATAGTGTCCTTGCCCATAAGACTCTAATTCTAGGTTCCTCCTAATTTTTCTATAATCAACATGTTTTCTTTTTTTTTTTCATTTTGGATTTTAAAACATATACGTAAAACACAATCTACTAAATTAATTCTTTGGTCTCAATTTCGCCTACTAGTATTTATAATACTTCAGGAGCTAATGAAACTATTTTGGTAAAATTCAATTCTCTCAATTCCTCGGCAATCGCGCCAAAAACTCGAGTTCCTTTTGGATTGCCTTTTTGATCAATTATAACCGCAGCATTGTCATCATAGCGGATTATTATACCGTCTTCGCATTTGAACTCTTTACATGTACGTACAATTACAGCTCGAATTACTTCGGATCTTTCTAGAGGCATTTGGGGCAATGCGTCTTTGATTACAGCAACAATAACATCACCAATACGAGCATATCGCTGATTACCAGCAGCTCCTATGACTCGAATACACATCAATTTTCGAGCTCCACTATTATCTGCTACATTTAAAAGGGTCTGAGGTTGAATCATATTATTTTTTATTTTGATTTCAATTTGTTATTTCAATGCAAAAGGATGAAAGAAATATTGTCTTTCCAGAAAGAAAAACCGGGCATTTTTTTTTATCTTCCATACCCCTTTTAGGGTTCTATATCTCTAATCGAATAAATTGACTTCGTATGGGCATTTTACTGGCAGCTATGGAGATAGCTGCTCTAGCTACAGTTTCAGATACTCCCCCCATTTCATAAAGTATACGACCAGGTTTAACAACGGATACCCAATATTCGGGGGACCCCTTTCCCGAGCCCATACGTGTTTCCGTGGGTCTTAGTGTAACCGGTTTGTCGGGAAATATACGTACCCATATTTTTCCACCACGACGTGCATATCGTGTTATTGCTCTTCGTCCTGCTTCTATCTGTCTCGCCGTGATCCAAGCGGGTTCAAGTGCTTGAAGAGCATATCTACCAAAACAAATACGATTGCCTCGGCAGGATTTTCCTTTCATTCTTCCTCTATGTTGTTTGCGAAATCTGGTTCTTTTGGGGTTATAGTCGATGGTTCTCTTTCTTAGTTCCATCTCTACTGCAAAACTGGACATGAGAGTTTCTTCTCATCCAGCTCCTCGCGAATGGAATGAGAAAGCATGTAAATTTCTCTAATTCATAATATTCAAAAATATTACGGTACGGATAGATACACATTAATAGAATAGAAAAAGTTCGGTTTTTTTTATATTGAATTTGTTAAAACAGAAAAATATAATATATAGTCAAAAAGAAGATCTAGAATATATCCAGATGTGTGTGTATATTTATCTAAATTCTATATTTATAGATAATGTAATCCTTCTTAAAAAAATCCTTATTTTTACTCTTATTGAATCGCGGTAAAGTATTCTAATTCAATAAGAATTTCGCGGGCGAATATTTACTCTTTCCTGTCTTATTTGTTAATTTATAAACTTACCAAATAAGACAATTTTTTTTGGTTTGTTCCGCCATCCCACCCAATGAAGTGTTAGGATTCTTTTCAATAAAATCCTATGGAATCATAGGTTCTGTCGTTCCCACTGCTTCTCCTTGAATGGTTAGGTCTGAATCCCGCAACGGAGCTTCCAAAAAATTTCTTTCCGAGTTAATTTTCTCAGTTTTATTAACCCGGGCGGCTCTTTATTATTGCTTTAAATTTGTAGTTCTTGTTTCAAGTTACAATTTTTAATTCTCTATTATTTTTATTATATTGATGCTTTATCACATTGCCTTTTATGATGTAATTCATAGACCATACATAGTGGAATCCTATATCTTATTTATTTCCTCTTCCTTCTTTCTATCATCCCTCCCTTTATCCACATCCCTTTAGTTTTGCTTCACAACCTAGAATCCCTTTTCTTTTTTAGAGAAAAAATTGCAGTTGCTACAACTATATGACACAATCTACTCATTTATGATAGAGGTATTTATTCATATAGTGACTGTTTCTTAGTTAGGATCTCGACAATACGAAGCAATAGGTTGGTTATTAGTTAATTTTCTATAATTACTAAGTTTTTTTCTTAAAAAAAAGAAAAAAATAACGAGTCACACACTAAGCATAGCAATTATATAAATGATTTATCAATTTTCATTAAATCTTATAGAAAGAGGTATAATTTCTTCTTTTGCAGGGATTTCAGGAAAAAAGTCTCTTGTCATTTTTTATTCTATCAATGGACAGAATCCGAAGACAAGATTACTTATTCTTCGTCTACGAATATCCAAATTTTTACACCTAATCCATAGATAGTCCGAATTGGATAGCAGCAATAATCAATTTTAGCGCGAATTGTTTGGAGGGGAAGTCTACCCTTTTTAATAGATTCGGCGCGTGCAATTTCTTTTCCTCCGAGACGACCCGCAATTTTTACTTTTACTCCCCTTATATCTGCTTTTTTAGTTAATTCAATGGCTTTTTTCATTGCCTTTCGGAATGAAACTCTATTTTTTATTGGAAAGCTATATATTCTGCAAGAATGTTAGGCTGTCTATAAGGTTCTTTCACTTTTTCGATAGAAATATTAAATCTCTGGTTTACAGAGTTAATTTCCTTTTGTAGATCTTTCTCTAATTCTTCGATTGCTCCTTTTTTCTTAATAAATTTGGGAATCCAATATGGATTATGACGTGGATCGTATCGATTTCTTTTTGGATTTCTATATGTGTAATTACTTCGGAACTTGAACCTGAGTCCATTTTTCTATTATGTGTAATTACTTCGGAACTTGAGTCTGATTCTATTTTTCTATTCGAGCCCTTTTTCCTATTCTTTTGTATATAGTTCTTGATACAATCCCTTATTTTTTTATCTTCCTGTAGACCTTCAGAATAATTTTTTGGTTGTGCGAACCAAAAGGAATGGTGTTTTTGGGTTGTACCAAGTCTGAAACCGAGTGGATTTATTTTTTGTCCCATATTTTTCTATTCTATATTTTTTTTTACTGGGAATCGAAATCTTAGATGGATCTAAAGGTTATTTAGATTTCTTTACTATATTTAGTACAATTGTTATATGACACATGCTTTTTTTTATGGGGAAACTACGTCCTCGAGCTCGAGGTCTGAATTTCTTCATAATAGTACTCCTACTGACTTCGGCTTTAGTAATAAATAAATTCGCTTTGTCGAAATCCCTATAATGAGTAGCATTTGCGGCTGCCGAATAAACCAACTTTAAGATGGGATAAGATGCTCGATAGGGCATGAGGTTCAGTATCATAACAGTTTCCTCGTAGTAACGCCAGCGAATCTCGTCAAGAACTCTTTGTGCTTTGAAAACAGACATAGGGATACGTTTTTGTGCTTTGAAAACTCTCTCGAACTTAAGTAGACGATCGGTTGGAACTTTCCTTGCGAGTTTCCTTAGCCCACTTTTCTTCTTCTTTATCCTAGGGATATACTTTACTAGTTTGAAACTTGTCATAAATAAGGTTATTCCCCGCCTACCTTTACTTTATTTTGAATCTTTTTTTTCTTCTTAATCTTTCTATTCAGAATTCAGTTAACGACGAGATTTAGTATCCTTTCTTGCATTTTCATAACTCGTGAAATGCCGAGTAGGCACGAATTCCCCCAATTTGCGACCTACCATAGGATTTGTTATGTAAATAGGTATATGTTCCTTTCCATTATGAATCGCGATTGTATGGCCAACCATTGTGGGTAGAATGCTAGATGCCGGGACCACGTTACTATTGTTTCTTTCTCCTCCTTCATATTGACCTTTTCTATCTTTGCCAATAAATGATGAGCTACAAAAGGATTCGTTTTTTTTCGTGTCACAGCTGATTACTCCTTTTTTCCTTTTTAAAGAGTGGCATTCTATGTCCAATATCTCGATCGAAGTACGGAGGTCAGAATAAATAGAATAATGATCAATGGAAAAAAGCAAAAAATCCTTTAGCTGGATAAGGGGCGGATGTAGCCAAGTGGATCAAGGCAGTGGATTGTGAATCCACCATGCGCGGGTTCAATTCCCGTCGTTCGCCCATCGCATTATTGCAAATTCCAAAAATGCAATTTTCCATATTCCTAGTTACGTATTTACTTACGGCGACGAAGAATAAAACTATCGCTATATTTTTTCCTTTTCCTAGTTCTTCTTCCAAGCGCAGGATAACCCCAAGGGTTGTGGGTTTTTTTCTACCAATGGGAGCTTTCCCTTCACCGCCCCCATGGGGGTGGTCCACAGGGTTCATAACTACCCCTCTTACTACGGGGCGTTTACCTAGCCAACACTTAGATCCGGCTCTACCCAAACTTTTTTGGTTCACCCCAACATTACCCACTTGTCCGACTGTTGCTAAGCAGTTTTGGGATACTAAACGGACCTCCCCAGATGGTAATCTTAAAGTGGCCGATTTACCCTCTTTTGCAATGAGTTTCGCTACAGCACCTGCTGCTCTAGCTAATTGCCCACCCCTTCCACGTGTGATTTCTATGTTATGCATGGCCGTGCCTAAGGGCATATCGGTTGAAGTAGATTCTTCTTTTCTCTCAAAAAACCCCTTCCCAAACTGTACAAGCTTCTTCCAAAGCATACGGCTTTCTAGATGTATATGACGATCTCTAGACAGATGGATCTTATATGAATCATATGATGAAGTACCACATGAGTGGATATATAGGAAAGGAATCCAAATCTGCCGAATCGCTCATGTTATGATCTTCTACATCCTAGGTCTCTGCGTTCCGTCATCTGGCTTATGTTCTTCATGTAGCATTCAGATCGAATGACTCTATGAAATTACGTCGATACTTCCACATATTATGGGTAACGTAGGAGACATCCCTATTTTCCCCCGGGGGTCTTAATTACCACTGCTTAGCTTTCAATTTGCCTCTGACCATCAAATTAAATGTGAATAACCCGTCCTCCTCTCTTTGAAACAAGGGGCGCTTCCGGTTCTGTGCGTGCTTCAAACAATTTTGTCTTCTCCATATTACCATATCTCTAGAGCCAATAATTTTCTATGAGGAACTACTGAACTCAATCACTTGCTGCCGTTACTCAACAGTTTTCTGTTGAGGTCTATCCCGTAGAGGTAGTCAAATTGGATCAGTGATCGATTTCTAGGTTTCGTCGTAAACCTAATTGGTTACTTCCAATTACGTAAATCAATAGTTCAAACCGCACTCAAAGGTAGGGCATTTCCCATTGATATAGGAACTTTTGTACCAGAAACAATAGTATCTCCAATTATAGCCCTCTGGGATGTAAAATATATCTCTTCTCACCATCCCCATAGTGTATGAGACAAATGTATGCATTTCGATTAGGGTCGTATTCTATGGTTACGATTCTACCAGATATGTCTTTTTGATTCCGTCGAAAATCTATTTTACGGTA
Source organism: Aegilops tauschii subsp. strangulata (assembly GCF_002575655.3). Classification (NCBI taxonomy): domain Eukaryota; kingdom Viridiplantae; phylum Streptophyta; class Magnoliopsida; order Poales; family Poaceae; genus Aegilops; species Aegilops tauschii. Next base: position 2,348 of record NW_027333269.1, on the reverse strand, counting down.
TAGGCGCTTATGACCTCCCCCTCTATGCCTTGCGGTAATGATTCCTCTGGAATTACGACCTTTACCACAACGGTGCCGTCCATGGATCAAATTATTTCGTGGATTGGATTTCACTTGCCTGTCTACGGTTCCCTTGCGTGTGCTCGGGATAGGTGTTTTGTATAAATGTTTCGCCGTATTATTAAGTATTCTCCTTTAGTTTTTTTCTCTATCTAGAAGTGGAATAGAATAACCCGGTTGAAGGGTAATGATCATACGTCTGTAATGCATTGTATGGCCCAGAATAGGTCCTATTCTTCTACCTTTTCCAGGTAGTCGATGGCTATTCACAGCTACCACCTTAACACCAAAGAAGAGTTCGACCCAATGCTTTATTTCTGTCTTAGTGAATCCCGATTCGACATTAAAAGTATATTGATTCTTTCCCAATAAACGAAGACTTTTTTCTGTAAATACTGCGTATTTGATTCCATCCATAAATCGACTTTCCTCCTATGCTCTGAGTTCCAGTATCGATAAGAATTCGAGTTCTTATTGTTCTTATGTTATGGTATGAATATACCATACCAATTCGTTATGTATGGATGATGATGAGATTCCATGGATAGAGAGCCAGTTCCAATAGACTTATGGAATGTTCCCGTTCGTGTGCATCCAGCAGGAATTGAACCCGCAAATTTACCAATTATGAGTTGGGCGCTTTAACCATTCAGCCATGGATGCTTAACAGGGATCATCGTACATCGTAAATAACCAATTTTCATATAGAAAGACATATCATAGAAAAATGAAATCGAAAATATTCCGAGATGGCAAATATTCGGAGATGACTATGAAAACACCTCTCTGGATCCTCGAATTGAAAGAGAGATTGAGAGGGATCAAGAATCCTAATTCTCGCTATTTGGAATGGATCCAATTCTATTGAGTCTGACTCATAGTGATCATTTCTCTTTAGCAAAGAATGACCTTGGTTATCAAGGATTGAACAACCGGGATCCATTTACTTATGATACCTAGTTGGCATTGATAACAAGGATCTAATGAATTATGAGTTTAATAGATCCTCTTAGCAGAAAGACGTATATTCCTTGCTCATTATCAGACAATCACTTATTCCCAAACCTCGTGTGGGACTAATCGTTTTCATTTACCATCTCATGGAAAACCCTTTTCGTTCCGCTTAGCCCTATCGGGTATTTTAGTGATAGGTTCTGTAGGAACTGGACGATCCTATTTGGTCAAATACCTAACGAAAAATTACGATTTTCCTTTCATTAAGGTACGAGGGCTTCTTATTCCACAAGAACGAAAGCACCTTTTCATTCTTTCATATACTAGGGGTTTTTACTTGGAAAAGACAATGTTCCATACTAAAGGATTCGGGTCCATAACCACGAGTTCCAGTGCACTAGATCTTGTAGCACTTAGCAACGAAGCCCTATCCATTAGTATTCCACATAAGAAATCCATTCTAGAAAAAAATACAATTAGATTAGCTCTTCATAGACAAACTTGGGGTTTGCGAGCCAAGGTAAGATCGGCTCGGGATCATGGGACCCTTTTCTATCAGATAGGAGGGGCTCTTGTACAAAATAGACTTACTAAGTAATAACCCCATAGAATCTATCTATATAAAGATAAAGAGGCAATCGTGTCAGGAAGCGGGTTTTTCTTTGGCCAAAAGGTACTTCGAACTTGGAACGAGCATGAAGAGATTAACGAGACTTCTTTCTCTTTTGAGTTTTTCTGGCGGACCTGCCGCGCAAGATCTTTGGTCTTCCCCTGGAACCGATGAAAAAAAGTGGATCGCTTCTTATGTACTCGCTCAGAATGATTCTTCTCTATCTATAGTTCATGGCCTATTAGAAGTAGAAGGTGCTCTGGTGCAATCCTTACCGACAGAAAAAGATTGCAGTCAGGTTGATAATAGTCGAGTGACATTACTTCGTCGGTCCGAACTAAGGAATCTGTTAGAAATGTTTTGAAATGGATATTGTTCTCTCTTTGATCAGGGATTGCTATATGAAAAGAAGTGGAGTTTGAAAAAGGGAACGGAATGCTCAAACCGGAACTGCTAGAGGAACGAATTTTCAATAGCATAACTTGGGCTCCTAGAATATGGCGCCCTTGGGACAATCTATTTGATTGCAGGGTTTTGTTCCGAAGCAAAGATATCCGCGGAGGCCGGTTCGTTCGTCCTATTCTGATATTCAGGACCAAGAGGTACTGGATTCTCTTTCGGATAGGCCCTGAAAGGAGAAGAAAGGCTGAAATGCCAACGGACCTCTGTCTATTCTCTAATTCACCCGATCCGATAGTACCCGTTTTTGGAACGTCCAGTGCCA
>NW_027333267.1:0-29992 GCF_002575655.3 Aegilops tauschii subsp. strangulata | reverse complement strand
TCAAAAAATTCGGTGAATGGATGAAAAATAACAAATGAAGTTAGAAAGGGTTGAAAATTGATGATGTGGCTTCGAATGGTGCATTTTGAACACACAAAAATTCTGGAGATCAAATAAGTTCAAAATAATGAAATCCCTTTGTAACAGACGAGTTTTCGTTCGAAACCCTGATACTTCGAAAGAGATTGTGCATATTGTACACGAAGTGCATCCAGTTTTTCCCGTAACCCTCTCAACTTTTTAGCACATGCTATGTGGGGGAAATGATGATACCATGCCAACTTTCAACCTTTTCAGAGTTCATTTGAAGTGTTTTTCAATTTCAGGGTCATATAGCTCAAAAAAATCAGTAAATGCATGAAAAATAACAAATGAAGTCAGAAAGGGTTGAAAATTGATGATGTGGCTTTGAATGGTGCATTTTGAACACACAAAAACTCTGGAGTTCAAATAAGTTCAAAATAATGAAATGCCTTTTGTAACAGACGAGTTTCCGTTTGAAACCCTGATACTTCGAAAGAGATTGTCGATTTTGTACACGAAGTGCATCCAGTTTTTGCCGTAACCCTCTCAACTTTTTAGCACATGCTATGTGGGGGAAATGATGATACCATGCCAACTTTCAACCTTTTCAGAGTTCATTTGAATTGCTTTTCAATTTCAGGGTCATATAGCTCAAAAAAATCGGTAAATGCATGAAAAATAACAAATGAAGTTAGAAAGGGTTGAAAATAGATGATGTTGCTTCAAATGGTGCATTTTGAACACACAAAAATTCTGGAGTTCAAATAAGTTCAAAATAATGAAATCCCTTTGTAACAGACGAGTTTTCGTTCGAACCCTGATACTACGAAAGAGATTGTCCATTTTGTACACGAAGTGCATCCAGTTTTTCCCGTAACCCTCTCAACTTTTTAGCACATGCTATGTGGGTGAAATGATGATACCATGCCAACTTTCAACCTTTTCAGAGTTCATTTGAAGTGCTATTCAATTTCAGGGTCATATAGCTCAAAAAAATAACTAAATGAATGAAAAATAACAAATGAAGTCAGAAAGGGTTGAAAATTGATGGTGTGGCTTTGAATGGTGCCTTTTGAACACACAAAAATTATGGAGTTCAAATAAGTTCAAAATAATGAAATCCCTTTGTAACAGATGAGTTTTCGTCCGAAACCCTGATACTTCGAAAGAGATTGTCCATTTTGTACACGAAGTGCATCCAGTTTTTCCCGTAACCCTCTCAACTTTTTAGCACATGCTATGTGGGTGAAATGATGATACCATGCCAACTTTCAACCTTTTCAGAGTTCATTTGAAATGCTTTTCAATTTCAGGGTTATATAGCTCAAAACAATCAATAAATGCATGAAAAATAACAAATGAAGTCAGAAAGGGTTGAAAATTGGTGGTGTGGCTTTGAATGGTGCCTTTTGAACACACAAAAATTATGGAGTTCAAATAAGTTCAAAATAATGAAATCCCTTGGCAATAGATGAGTTTTCGTCCGAAACCCTGATACTTCGAAAGAGATTGTCCATTTTGTACACGAAGTGCATCCAGTTTTTCCCGTAACCCTCTCAACTTTTTAGAACATGCTATGTGGGCGAAATGATGATACCATGCCAACTTTCAACCTTTTCAGAGTTCATTTGAAGTGCTTTTTCAATTTTAAGGACATATAGCTCAAAACAATCAATAAATGCATGAAAAATAACAAATGAAGTTAGAAAGGGTTGAAAATTGATGATGTGGCTCTCAATGGTGCATTTTGGCCACACAAAAAGTCTGGAGTTCAAATAAGTTCAAAATTATTAAATCCCATTGTAACAGACGAGTTTTCGTCCGAAACCCTGATACTTCGAAAGAGATTGTCGATTTTGTACAAGAAGTGCATCCAGTTTTTCCCGTAACCCTCTCAACTTTTTAGCACATGCTATGTGTGTGCAATGATGATACCATGCCAACTTGCAACCTTTTCAGAGTTCATTTGAAGTGCTTTTGAATTTCAGGGTCGTATAGCTCAAAAAATCAGTAAATGCATGAAAACTAACAAATGAAGTCAGAAAGGGTTTAAACTTGATGATGTGGCTTTGAATGGTTCATTTTCAACATACAAAAAGTCTGGAGTTCAAATAAGTTGAAAATAATGAAATCCCTTGGTAACAGATGAGTTTTCGTCCGAAACCCTGATACTTAGAAAGAGATTGTCCATTTTGTACACGAAGTGGATCCAGTTTTTCCCGTAACCCTCTCAACTTTTTAGGACATGCTATGTGGGTGAAATGATGATACCATGCCAACTTTCAACCTTTTCAGAGTTCATTTGAAGTGCTTTTCAATTTCAGGGTCATATAGCTCAAAACAATCAATAAATGCATGAAAAATAACAAAGTTAGAAAGGGTTGAAAATTGATGATGTGGCTTTGAATGGTGCATTTTGAACACACAAAAAGTCTGCAGTTCAAATAAGTTCAAAATAATGAAATGCCTTTTGTAACAGACGAGTTTCCGTTGAAACCCTGATACTTCGAAAGAGATTGTCCATTTTGTACACGAAGTGCATCCAGTTTTTGCCGTAACCCTCTCAACTTTTTAGCACATGCTATGTGGGTGAAATGATGATACCATGCCAACTTTCAACCTTTTCAGGGTTCATTTGAATTGCTTTTCAATTTCATGGTCATATAGCTCAAAAAAATCGGTGAATGGATGAAAAATAACAAATGAAGTTAGAAAGGGTTGAAAATTGATGATGTGGCTTCGAATGGTGCATTTTGAACACACAAAAATTCTGGAGATCAAATAAGTTCAAAATAATGAAATCCCTTTGTAACAGACGAGTTTTCGTTCGAAACCCTGATACTTCGAAAGAGATTGTGCATTTTGTACACGAAGTGCATCCAGTTTTTCCCGTAACCCTCTCAACTTTTTAGCACATGCTATGTGGGGGAAATGATGATACCATGCCAACTTTCAACCTTTTCAGAGTTCATTTGAAGTGTTTTTCAATTTCAGGGTCATATAGCTCAAAAAAATCAGTAAATGCATGAAAAATAACAAATGAAGTCAGAAAGGGTTGAAAATTGATGATGTGGCTTTGAATGGTGCATTTTGAACACACAAAAAGTCTGGAGTTCAAATAAGTTCAAAATAATGAAATGCCTTTTGTAACAGACAAGTTTCCGTTTGAAACCCTGATACTTCGAAAGAGATTGTCGATTTTGTACACGAAGTGCATCCAGTTTTTGCCGTAACCCTCTCAACTTTTTAGCACATGCTATGTGGGTGAAATGATGATACCATGCCAACTTTCAACCTTTTCAGAGTTCATTTGAATTGCTTTTCAATTTCAGGGTCATATAAGCTCAAAAAAATGGGTAAATGCATGAAAAATAACAAATGAAGTTAGAAAGGGTTGGAAAATGATGATGTGGCTTCGAATGGTGCATTTTGAACACACAAAAATTCTGGAGTTCAAATAAGTTCAAAATAATGAAATCCCTTTGTAACAGACGAGTTTTCGTTCGAAACCCTGATACTTCGAAAGAGATTGTCCATTTTGTACGCGAAGTGCATCCAGTTTTTCCCGTAACCCTCTCACCTTTTTAGCACATGCTACGTGGGTGAAATGATGATACCATGCCAACTTTCAACCTTTTCAGAGTTCATTTGAAGTGCTTTTGAATTTTCGGGTCATATACCTGAAAAAAAATCAGTAAATGAATGAAAAATAACAAATGAAGTCAGAAAGGGTTGAAAATTGATGGTGTGGCTTTGAATGGTGCCTTTTGAACACACAAAATTATGGAGTTCAAATAAGTTGAAAATAATGAAATCCCTTGGTAACAGATGAGTTTTCGTCCGAAACCCTGATACTTCGAAAGAGATTGTCCATTTTGTACATGAAGTGCATCCAGTTTTTCCCGTAACCCTCTCAACTTTTTAGCACATGCTATGTGGGTGAAATGATGATACCATGCCAACTTTCAACCTTTTCAGAGTTCATTTGAATTGCTTTTCAATTTCAGGGTCATATAGCTCAAAACAATCAATAAATGCATGAAAAATAACAAATGAAGTTAGAAAGGGTTGAAAATTGATGATGTGGCTCTCAATGGTGCATTTTGAACACACAAAAAGTCTGGAGTTCAAATAAGTTCAAAATAATGAAATCCCATTGTAGCAGATGAGTTTTCGTCCGAAACCCTGATACTTCGAAAGAGATTGTCGATTTTGTACAAGAAGTGCATCCAGTTTTTTCCGTAACCCTCTCAACTTTTTAGCACATGCTATGTGTGTGAAATGATGATACCATGCCAACTTTCAACCTCATCAGAGTTCATTTGAAGTGCTTTTGAATTCAGGGTCGTATAGGTCAAAAAATTAGTTAATGCATGAAAAATAACAAATGAAGTCAGAAAGGGTTCAAAATTGATGATTTGGCTTTGAATGGTGCATTTTGAACACACAAAAAGTCCGGAGTTCAAATAAGTTTAAAATAATGAAATCCCTTTGCAACAGATGAGTTTTTGTCCGAAACCCTGATACTTCGAAAGAGATTGTCCATTTTGTACATGAAGTGCATCCAGTTTTTCCCGTAACCCTCTCAACTTTTTAGCACATGCTGTGGGTGAAATGATGACACCATGCCAACTTGCAACCATTTCAGAGTTCCTTTGAAGTGCTTTTCAGTTTCAGGGTCATATAGCTCAAAAAATTAGTAAATGCATGAAAAATAAAAAACGAAGTCAGAAAGGGTTGAAACTTGATGATGTGGCTTTGAATGGTTCATATTCAACATACAAAAATTCTGGAGTTCAATTAAGTTCAAAATAATGAAATCCCTTGGTAACACATGAGTTTTCGTTCGAAACCCTGATACTTCGAAAGAGATTGTCCATTTTGTACACGAAGTGCATCCAGTTTTTCCCGTAACCCTCTCAACTTTTTAGCACATGCTATGTGGGTGAAATGATGATACCATGCCAACTTTCAACCTTTTTAGAGTTCATTTGAAGTGCTTTTCAATTTCAGGGTCATATAGCTCAAAAAAATCAGTAAATGCATGAAAAATAACAAATGAAGTCAGAAAGGGTTGAAAATTGATGATGTGGCTTTGAATGGTGCATTTTGAACACACAAAAAGTCTGGAGTTCAAATAAGTTCAAAATAATGAAATGCCTTTTATAATACACGAGTTTCCGTTTGAAACCCTGATTCTTCGAAAGAGATTGTCCATTTTGTACACGAAGTGCATCCAGTTTTTGCCGTAACCCTCTCAACTTTTTAGCACATGCTATGTGGGTGAAATGATGATACCATGCCAACTTTCAACCTTTTCAGGGTTCATTTGAATTGCTTTTCAATTTCAGGGTCATATAGCTCAAAAAAATAGGTGAATGCATGAAAAATAACAAATGAAGTTAGAAAGGGTTGAAAATTGATGATGTGGCTTCGAATGGTGCATTTTGAACACACAAAAATTCTGGAGATCAAATAAGTTCAAAATAATAAAATCCCTTTGTAACAGACGAGTTTTCGTTCGAAACCCTGATACTTCGAAAGAGATTGTGCATTTTGTACACGAAGTGCATCCAGTTTTTCCCGTAACCCTCTCAACTTTTTAGCACATGCTATGTGGGGGAAATGATGATACCATGCCAACTTTCAACCTTTTCAGAGTTCATTTGAAGTGTTTTTCAATTTCAGGGTCATATAGCTCAAAAAAATCAGTAAATGCATGAAAAATAACAAATGAAGTCAGAAAGGGTTGAAAATTGATGATGTGGCTTTGAATGGTGCATTTTGAACACACAAAAAGTCTGGAGTTCAAATAAGTTCAAAATAATGAAATGCCTTTTGTAACAGACGAGTTTCCTATTGAAACCCTGATACTTCGAAAGAGATTGTCGATTTTGTACACGAAGTGCATCCAGTTTTAGCCGTAACCCTCTCAACTTTTTAGCACATGCTATGTGGGTGAAATGATGATACCATGCCAACTTTCAACCTTTTCAGAGTTCATTTGAATTGCTTTTCAATTTCAGGGTCATATAGCTCAAAAAAAATGGGTAAATGCATGAAAAATAACAAATGAAGTTGGAAAGGGTTGGAAAATGATGATGTGGCTTCGAATGGTGCATTTTGAACACACAAAAATTCTGGAGTTCAAATAAGTTCAAAATAATGAAATCCCTTTGTAACAGACGAGTTTTCGTTCGAAACCCTGATACTTCGAAAGAGATTGTCCATTTTGTACGCGAAGTGCATCCAGTTTTTCCCGTAACCCTCTCACCTTTTTAGCACATGCTACGTGGGTGAAATGATGATACCATGCCAACTTTCAACCTTTTCAGAGTCATTTGAAGTGCTTTTGAATTTTCGGGTCATATACCTGAAAAAAATCAGTAAATGAATGAAAAATAACAAATGAAGTCAGAAAGGGTTGAAAATTGATGGTGTGGCTTTGAATGGTGCCTTTTGAACACACAAAAATTATGGAGTTCAAATAAGTTGAAAATAATGAAATCCCTTGGTAACAGATGAGTTTTCGTCCGAAACCCTGATACTTCGAAAGAGATTGTCCATTTTGTACATGAAGTGCATCCAGTTTTTCCCGTAACCCTCTCAACTTTTTAGCACATGCTATGTGGGTGAAATGATGATACCATGCCAACTTTCAACCTTTTCAGAGTTCATTTGAATTGCTTTTCAATTTCAGGGTCATATAGCTCAAAACAATCAATAAATGCATGAAAAATAACAAATGAAGTTAGAAAGGGTTGAAAATTGATGATGTGGCTCTCAATGGTGCATTTTGAACACACAAAAAGTCTGGAGTTCAAATAAGTTCAAAATAATGAAATCCCATTGTAGCAGATGAGTTTTCGTCCGAAACCGTGATACTTCGAAAGAGATTGTCGATTTTGTACAAGAAGTGCATCCAGTTTTTTCCGTAACCCTCTCAACTTTTTAGCACATGCTATGTGTGTGAAATGATGATACCATGCCAACTTTCAACCTCATCAGAGTTCATTTGAAGTGCTTTTGAATTTCAGGGTCGTATAGGTCAAAAAATTAGTTAATGCATGAAAAATAACAAATGAAGTCAGAAAGGGTTCAAATTGATGATGTGGCTTTGAATGGTGCATTTTGAACACACAAAAAGTCCGGAGTTCAAATAAGTTTAAAATAATGAAATCCCTTTGCAACAGATGAGTTTTCGTCCGAAACCCTGATACTTCGAAAGAGATTGTCCATTTTGTACATGAAGTGCATCCAGTTTTTCCCGTAACCCTCTCAACTTTTTAGCACATGCTGTGGGTGAAATGATGACACCATGCCAACTTGCAACCATTTCAGAGTTCCTTTGAAGTGCTTTTCAGTTTCAGGGTCATATAGCTCAAAAAATTAGTAAATGCATGAAAAATAAAAAACGAAGTCAGAAAGGGTTGAAACTTGATGATGTGGCTTTGAATGGTTCATATTCAACATACAAAAATTCTGGAGTTCAATTAATTTCAAAATAATGAAATCCCTTGGTAACACATGAGTTTTCGTTCGAAACCCTGATACTTCGAAAGAGATTGTCCATTTTGTACACGAAGTGCATCCAGTTTTTCCCGTAACCCTCTCAACTTTTTAGCACATGCTATGTGGGTGAAATGATGATACCATGCCAACTTTCAACCTTTTTAGAGTTCATTTGAAGTGCTTTTCAATTTCAGGGTCATATAGCTCAAAAAAATCAGTAAATGCATGAAAAATAACAAATGAAGTCAGAAAGGGTTGAAAATTGATGGTGTGGCTTTGAATGGTGCATTTTGAACACACAAAAGTCTGGAGTTCAAATAAGTTCAAAATAATGAAATGCCTTTTATAATAGACGAGTTTCCGTTTGAAACCCTGATTCTTCGAAAGAGATTGTCCATTTTGTACACGAAGTGCATCCAGTTTTGGCCGTAACCCTCTCAACTTTTTAGCACATGCTATGTGGGTGAAATGATGATACCATGCCAACTTTCAACCTTTTCAGAGTTCATTTGAATTGCTTTTCAATTTCCGGGTCATATAGCTCAAAAAAATCGGTAAATGCATGAAAAATGACAAATGAAGTTAGAAAGGGTTGAAAATTGATGATGTGGCTTCGGATGGTGCATTTTGAACACACAAAAATTCTGGAGTTCAAATAAGTTCAAAAATAATGAAATCCCTTTGTAACAGACGAGTTTTTGTTCGAAACCCTGATACTTCGAAAGAGATTGTCCATTTTGTACACGAAGTGCATCCAGTTTTTCCCGTAACCCTCTCAACTTTTTAGCACATGCTATGTGGGTGAAATGATGATACCATGCCAACTTTCAACCTTTTCAGGGTTCATTTGAATTGCTTTTCAATTTCAGGGTCATATAGCTCAAAAAAATAGGTGATTGCATGAAAAATAAAAAATGAAGTTAGAAAGGGTTGAAAATTGATGATGTGGCTTCGAATGGTGCATTTTGAACACACAAAAATTCTGGAGATCAAATAAGTTCAAAATAATAAAATCCCTTTGTAACAGACGAGTTTTCGTTCGAAACCCTGATACTTCGAAAGAGATTGTGCATTTTGTACACGAAGTGCATCCAGTTTTTCCCGTAACCCTCTCAACTTTTTAGCACATGCTATGTGGGGGAAATGATGATACCATGCCAACTTTCAACCTTTTCAGAGTTCATTTGAAGTGTTTTTCAATTTCAGGGTCATATAGCTCAAAAAAATCAGTAAATGCATGAAAAATAACAAATGAAGTCAGAAAGGGTTGAAAATTGATGATGTGGCTTTGAATGGTGCATTTTGAACACACAAAAAGTCTGGAGTTCAAATAAGTTCAAAATAATGAAATGCCTTTTGTAACAGACGAGTTTCCGTTTGAAACCCTGATACTTCGAAAGAGATTGTCGATTTTGTACACGAAGTGCATCCAGTTTTTGCCGTAACCCTCTCAACTTTTTAGCACATGCTATGTGGGTGAAATGATGATACCATGCCAACTTTCAACCTTTTCAGAGTTCATTTGAATTGCTTTTCAATTTCAGGGTCATATAGCTCAAAAAAATGGGTAAATGCATGAAAAATAACAAATGAAGTTGGAAAGGGTTGGAAAATGATGATGTGGCTTCGAATGGTGCATTTTGAACACACAAAAATTTTGGAGTTCAAATAAGTTCAAAATAATGAAATCCCTTTGTAACAGACGAGTTTTCGTTCGAAACCCTGATACTTCGAAAGAGATTGTCCATTTTGTACGCGAAGTGCATCCAGTTTTTCCCGTAACCCTCTCACCTTTTTAGCACATGCTACGTGGGTGAAATGATGATACCATGCCAACTTTCAACCTTTTCAGAGTTCATTTGAAGTGCTTTTGAATTTTCGGGTCATATACCTGAAAAAAATCAGTAAATGAATGAAAAATAACAAATGAAGTCAGAAAGGGTTGAAAATTGATGGTGTGGCTTTGAATGGTGCCTTTTGAACACACAAAAATTATGGAGTTCAAATAAGTTGAAAATAATGAAATCCCTTGGTAACAGATGAGTTTTCGTCCGAAACCCTGATACTTCAAAAGAGATTGTCCATTTGTACATGAAGTGCATCCAGTTTTTCCCGTAACCCTCTCAACTTTTTAGCACATGCTATGTGGGTGAAATGATGATACCATGCCAACTTTCAACCTTTTCAGAGTTCATTTGAATTGCTTTTCAATTTCAGGGTCATATAGCTCAAAACAATCAATAAATGCATGAAAAATAACAAATGAAGTTAGAAAGGGTTGAAAATTGATGATGTGGCTCTCAATGGTGCATTTTGAACACACAAAAAGTCTGGAGTTCAAATAAGTTCAAAATAATGAAATCCCATTGTAGCAGATGAGTTTTCGTCCGAAACCCTGATACTTCGAAAGAGATTGTCGATTTTGTACAAGAAGTGCATCCAGTTTTTTCCGTAACCCTCTCAACTTTTTAGCACATGCTATGTGTGTGAAATGATGATACCATGCCAACTTTCAACCTCATCAGAGTTCATTTGAAGTGCTTTTGAATTTCAGGGTCGTATAGGTCAAAAAATTAGTTAATGCATGAAAAATAACAAATGAAGTCAGAAAGGGTTCAAAATTGATGATTTGGCTTTGAATGGTGCATTTGAACACACAAAAAGTCCGGAGTTCAAATAAGTTTAAAATAATGAAATCCCTTTGCAACAGATGAGTTTTTGTCCGAAACCCTGATACTTCGAAAGAGATTGTCCATTTTGTACATGAAGTGCATCCAGTTTTTCCCGTAACCCTCTCAACTTTTTAGCACATGCTGTGGGTGAAATGATGACACCATGCCAACTTGCAACCATTTCAGAGTTCCTTTGAAGTGCTTTTCAGTTTCAGGGTCATATAGCTCAAAAAATTAGTAAATGCATGAAAAATAAAAAACGAAGTCAGAAAGGGTTGAAACTTGATGATGTGGCTTTGAATGGTTCATATTCAACATACAAAAATTCTGGAGTTCAATTAAGTTCAAAATAATGAAATCCCTTGGTAACACATGAGTTTTCGTTCGAAACCCTGATACTTCGAAAGAGATTGTCCATTTTGTACACGAAGTGCATCCAGTTTTTCCCGTAACCCTCTCAACTTTTTAGCACATGCTATGTGGGTGAAATGATGATACCATGCCAACTTTCAACCTTTTCAGAGTTCATTTGAATTGCTTTTCAATTTCAGGGTCATATAGCTCAAAAAAATGGGTAAATGCATGAAAAATAACAAATGAAGTTGGAAAGGGTTGGAAAATGATGATGTGGCTTCGAATGGTGCATTTTGAACACACAAAAATTTTGGAGTTCAAATAAGTTCAAAATAATGAAATCCCTTTGTAACAGACGAGTTTTCGTTCGAAACCCTGATACTTCGAAAGAGATTGTCCATTTTGTACGCGAAGTGCATCCAGTTTTTCCCGTAACCCTCTCACCTTTTTAGCACATGCTACGTGGGTGAAATGATGATACCATGCCAACTTTCAACCTTTTCAGAGTTCATTTGAAGTGCTTTTGAATTTTCGGGTCATATACCTGAAAAAAATCAGTAAATGAATGAAAAATAACAAATGAAGTCAGAAAGGGTTGAAAATTGATGGTGTGGCTTTGAATGGTGCCTTTTGAACACACAAAAATTATGGAGTTCAAATAAGTTGAAAATAATGAAATCCCTTGGTAACAGATGAGTTTTCGTCCGAAACCCTGATACTTCAAAAGAGATTGTCCATTTTGTACATGAAGTGCATCCAGTTTTTCCCGTAACCCTCTCAACTTTTTAGCACATGCTATGTGGGTGAAATGATGATACCATGCCAACTTTCAACCTTTTCAGAGTTCATTTGAATTGCTTTTCAATTTCAGGGTCATATAGCTCAAAACAATCAATAAATGCATGAAAAATAACAAATGAAGTTAGAAAGGGTTGAAAATTGATGATGTGGCTCTCAATGGTGCATTTTGAACACACAAAAAGTCTGGAGTTCAAATAAGTTCAAAATAATGAAATCCCATTGTAGCAGATGAGTTTTCGTCCGAAACCCTGATACTTCGAAAGAGATTGTCGATTTTGTACAAGAAGTGCATCCAGTTTTTTCCGTAACCCTCTCAACTTTTTAGCACATGCTATGTGTGTGAAATGATGATACCATGCCAACTTTCAACCTCATCAGAGTTCATTTGAAGTGCTTTTGAATTTCAGGGTCGTATAGGTCAAAAAATTAGTTAATGCATGAAAAATAACAAATGAAGTCAGAAAGGGTTCAAAATTGATGATGTGGCTTTGAATGGTGCATTTTGAAAACACAAAAAGTCCGGAGTTCAAATAAGTTTAAAATAATGAAATCCCTTTGCAACAGATGAGTTTTCGTCCGAAACCCTGATACTTCGAAAGAGATTGTCCATTTTGTACATGAAGTGCATCCAGTTTTTCCCGTAACCCTCTCAACTTTTTAGCACATGCTGTGGGTGAAATGATGACACCATGCCAACTTGCAACCATTTCAGAGTTCCTTTGAAGTGCTTTTCAGTTTCAGGGTCATATAGCTCAAAAAATTAGTAAATGCCTGAAAAATAAAAAACGAAGTCAGAAAGGGTTGAAACTTGATGATGTGGCTTTGAATGGTTCATATTCAACATACAAAAATTCTGGAGTTCAATTAAGTTCAAAATAATGAAATCCCTTGGTAACACATGAGTTTTCGTTCGAAACCCTGATACTTCGAAAGAGATTGTCCATTTTGTACACGAAGTGCATCCAGTTTTTCCCGTAACCCTCTCAACTTTTTAGCACATGCTATGTGGGTGAAATGATGATACCATGCCAACTTTCAACCTTTTTAGAGTTCATTTGAAGTGCTTTTCAATTTCAGGGTCATATAGCTCAAAAAAATCAGTAAATGCATGAAAAATAACAAATGAAGTCAGAAAGGGTTGAAAATTGATGATGTGGCTTTGAATGGTGCATTTTGAACACACAAAAAGTCTGGAGTTCAAATAAGTTCAAAATAATGAAATGCCTTTTATAATAGACGAGTTTCCGTTTGAAACCCTGATTCTTCGAAAGAGATTGTCCATTTTGTACACGAAGTGCATCCAGTTTTGGCCGTAACCCTCTCAACTTTTTAGCACATGCTATGTGGGTGAAATGATGATACCATGCCAACTTTCAACCTTTTCAGAGTTCATTTGAAATGCTTTTCAATTTCCGGGTCATATAGCTAAAAAAAATCGGTAAATGCATGAAAAATAACAAATGAAGTTAGAAAGGGTTGAAAATTGATGATGTGGCTTCGGATGGTGCATTTTGAACACACAAAAATTCTGGAGTTCAAATAAGTTCAAAAATAATGAAATCCCTTTGTAACAGACGAGTTTTTGTTCGAAACCCTGATACTTCGAAAGAGATTGTCCATTTTGTACACGAAGTGCATCCAGTTTTTCCCGTAACCCTCTCAACTTTTTAGCACATGCTATGTGGGTGAAATGATGATACCATGCCAACTTTCAATCTTTTCAGAGTTCATTTGAAGTGCTTTTGAATTTTAGGGTCATATAGCTCAAAAAAATCAGTAAATGCATGACAAATAACAAATGAAGTCAGAAAGGCTGAAAATTGATGGTGTGGCTTTGAATGGTGCCTTTTGAACACACGAAAATTATGGAGTTCAAATAAGTTAAAAATAATGAAATCCCTTGGTAACAGATGAGTTTTCGTCCCAAACCCTGATGCTTCGAAAGAGATTGTCCATTTTGTATACGAAGTGCATCCAGTTTTCCCGTAACCCTCTTAGCTTTTTAGCACATGCTATGTGGGTGAAATGATGATACCATGCCAAATTTCAACCTTTTCAGAGTTCATTTGAAGTGCTTTTCAATTTCAGGGTCATATAGCTCAAAACAATCAATAAATGCATGAAAAATAACAAATGAAGTTAGAAAGGGTTGAAAATTGATGATGTGGCTCTCAATGGTGCATTTTGAGCACACAAAAATTCTGGAGTTCAAATAAGTTCAAAATAATGAAATCCCATTGTAGCAGATGAGTTTTCGTCCGAAACCCTGATACTTCGAAAGAGATTGTCCATTGTGTACAAGAAGTGCATCCAGTTTTTTCCGTAACCCTCTCAACTTTTTAGCACATGCTATGTGTGTGAAATGATGATAGCATGCCAACTTTCAACCTTATCGGAGTTCATTTGAAGTGCTTTTGAATTTCAGGGTCGTATAGCTCAAAAAATCAGTAAATGCATGAAAAAAACAACTGAAGTCAGAAAGGGTTCAAAATTGATGATGTGCCTTTGAATGGTGCATTTTGAACACACAAAAAGTCCGGAGTTCAAATAAGTTCAAAATAATGAAATCCCTTTGTAACAGATGAGTTTTCGTCCGAAACCCTGATACTTCGAAAGAGATTGTCCATTTTGTACACGAAGTGCATCCAGTTTTTCCCGTAACCCTCTCAACTTTTTAGCACATGCTGTGGGTGAAATGATGATACCATGCCAACTTGCAACCATTTCAGAGTTCATTTGAAGTGCTTTTCAGTTTCAGGGTCATATAGCTCAAAAAAAATTAGTAAATGCATGAAAACTAAAAAACAAAGTCAGAAAGGGTTGAAACTTGATGATGTGGCTTTGAATGGTTCATTTTCAACATACAAAAATTCTGTAGTTCAATTAAGTTCAAAATAATGAAATCCCTTGGTAACACATGAGTTTTCGTTCGAAACCCTGACACTTCGAAAGAGATTGTCCATTTTGTACACGAAGTGCATCCAGTTTTTCCCGTAACCCTCTCAAATTTTTAGCACATGCTATGTGGGTGAAATGATGATACCATGCCAACTTTCAACCTTATCAGAGTTCATTTAAAGTGCTTTTCAATTTCAGGGTCATATAGCTCAAAAAATCAGTAAATGCATGACAAATAACAAATGAAGTCAGAAAGGGTTGAAAATTGATGATGTTGCTTTGAATGGTGCATTTTGAACACACAAAAAGTCTGGAGATCAAATAAGTTCAAAATAATGAAATGCCTTTTGTAACAGATGAGTTTCCGTTTGAAACCCTGATACTTCGAAAGAGATTGTCCATTTTGTACACGAAGTGCATCCAGTTTTTCCCGTAACCCTCTCAACTTTTTAGCACATGCTATGTGGGTGAAATGATGATACCATGCCAACTTTCAACCTTTTCAAAGTTCATTTAAAGTGCTTTTCAATTTCAGGGTCATATAGCTCAAAAAATCAGTAAATGCATGAAAAATAACAAATCAAGTCAGAAAGGGTTGAAAATTGATGATGTGGCTTTGAATGGTGCATTTTGAACACACAAAAAGTCTGGAGATCAAATAAGTTCAAAATAATGAAATGCCTTTTGTAACAGATGAGTTTCCGTTTGAAACCCTGATACTTCGAAAGAGATTGTCCATTTTGTACACGAAGTGCATCCAGTTTTCGCCGTAACCCTCTCAACTTTTTAGCACATGCTATGTGGGGGAAATGATGATACCGTGCCAACTTTCAACCTTTTCAGAGTTCATTTGAATTGCTTTTCAATTTCAGGGTCATATAGCTCAAAACAATCAATAAATGCATGAAAAATAACAAACGAAGTTAGAAAGGGTTGAAAATTTATGATGTGGCTCTCAATGGTGCATTTTGAACACACAAAAAGTCTGGAGTTCAAATAAGTTCAAAATAATGAAATCCCATTGTAGCAGATGAGTTTTCGTCCGAAACCCTGATACTTCGAAAGAGATTGTCGATTTTGTACAAGAAGTGCATCTAGTTTTTCCCGTAACCCTCTCAACTTTTTAGCACATGCTATGTGGGTGAAATGATGATACCATGCCAACTTTCAACCTTTTCAGAGTTCATTTAAAGTGCTTTTCAATTTCAGGGTCATATAGCTCAAAAAATTAGTAAATGCATGACAAATAACAAATGAAGTCAGAAAGGGTTGAAAATTGATGATGTGGCTTTGAATGGTGCATTTTTAACACACAAAAAGTCTGGAGATCAAATAAGTTCAAAATAATGAAATGCCTTTTGTAACAGATGAGTTTCCGTTTGAAACCCTGATACTTCGAAAGAGATTGTCCATTTTGTACACGAAGTGCATCCAGTTTTTCCCGTAACCCTCTCAACTTTTTAGCACATGCTATGTGGGGGAAATGATGATACCATGCCAACTTTCAACCTTTTCAGAGTTCATTTGAAGTGTTTTTCAATTTCAGGGTCATATAGCTCAAAAAAATTAGTAAATGCATGAAAAATAACAAATGAAGTCAGAAAGGGTTCCAAATTGATGATGTGGCTTTGAATGGTGCATTTTGAACACACAAAAAGTCCGGAGTTCAAATAAGTTTAAAATAATGAAATCCCTTTGCAACAGATGAGTTTTCGTCCGAAACCCTGATACTTCGAAAGAGATTGTCCATTTTGTACACGAAGTGCATCCAGTTTTTCCCGTAACCCTCTCACCTTTTTAGCACATGCTATGTGGGTGAAATGATGATACCATGCCAACTTTCAACCTTTTCAGAGTTCATTTAAAGTGCTTTTCAATTTCAGGGTCATATAGCTCAAAAAATAAGTAAATGCATGAAAAATAACAAATGAAGTTAGAAAGGGTTGAAAATTGATGATGTGGCTTTTAATGGTGCATTTTGAACACACAAAAAGTCTGGAGTTCAAATAAGTTCAAAATAATGAAATGCCTTTTGTAACAGACGAGTTTCCGTTTGAAACCCTGATACTTCGAAAGAGATTGTCGATTTTGTACACGAAGTGCATCCAGTTTTTGCCGTAACCCTCTCAACTTTTTAGCACATGCTATGTGGGTGAAATGATGATACCATGCCAACTTTCAACCTTTTCAGAGTTCATTTGAAATGCTTTTCAATTTCCGGGTCATATAGCTAAAAAAAATCGGTAAATGCATGAAAAATAACAAATGAAGTTAGAAAGGGTTGAAAATTGATGATGTGGCTTCGGATGGTGCATTTTGAACACACAAAAATTCTGGAGTTCAAATAAGTTCAAAAATAATGAAATCCCTTTGTAACAGACGAGTTTTTGTTCGAAACCCTGATACTTCGAAAGAGATTGTCCATTTTGTACACGAAGTGCATCCAGTTTTTCCCGTAACCCTCTCAACTTTTTAGCACATGCTATGTGGGTGAAATGATGATACCATGCCAACTTTCAATCTTTTCAGAGTTCATTTGAAGTGCTTTTGAATTTTAGGGTCATATAGCTCAAAAAAATCAGTAAATGCATGACAAATAACAAATGAAGTCAGAAAGGCTGAAAATTGATGGTGTGGCTTTGAATGGTGCCTTTTGAACACACGAAAATTATGGAGTTCAAATAAGTTAAAAATAATGAAATCCCTTGGTAACAGATGAGTTTTCGTCCCAAACCCTGATGCTTCGAAAGAGATTGTCCATTTTGTATACGAAGTGCATCCAGTTTTCCCGTAACCCTCTTAGCTTTTTAGCACATGCTATGTGGGTGAAATGATGATACCATGCCAAATTTCAACCTTTTCAGAGTTCATTTGAAGTGCTTTTCAATTTCAGGGTCATATAGCTCAAAACAATCAATAAATGCATGAAAAATAACAAATGAAGTTAGAAAGGGTTGAAAATTGATGATGTGGCTCTCAATGGTGCATTTTGAGCACACAAAAATTCTGGAGTTCAAATAAGTTCAAAATAATGAAATCCCATTGTAGCAGATGAGTTTTCGTCCGAAACCCTGATACTTCGAAAGAGATTGTCCATTGTGTACAAGAAGTGCATCCAGTTTTTTCCGTAACCCTCTCAACTTTTTAGCACATGCTATGTGTGTGAAATGATGATAGCATGCCAACTTTCAACCTTATCGGAGTTCATTTGAAGTGCTTTTGAATTTCAGGGTCGTATAGCTCAAAAAATCAGTAAATGCATGAAAAAAACAACTGAAGTCAGAAAGGGTTCAAAATTGATGATGTGCCTTTGAATGGTGCATTTTGAACACACAAAAAGTCCGGAGTTCAAATAAGTTCAAAATAATGAAATCCCTTTGTAACAGATGAGTTTTCGTCCGAAACCCTGATACTTCGAAAGAGATTGTCCATTTTGTACACGAAGTGCATCCAGTTTTTCCCGTAACCCTCTCAACTTTTTAGCACATGCTGTGGGTGAAATGATGATACCATGCCAACTTGCAACCATTTCAGAGTTCATTTGAAGTGCTTTTCAGTTTCAGGGTCATATAGCTCAAAAAAAATTAGTAAATGCATGAAAACTAAAAAACAAAGTCAGAAAGGGTTGAAACTTGATGATGTGGCTTTGAATGGTTCATTTTCAACATACAAAAATTCTGTAGTTCAATTAAGTTCAAAATAATGAAATCCCTTGGTAACACATGAGTTTTCGTTCGAAACCCTGACACTTCGAAAGAGATTGTCCATTTTGTACACGAAGTGCATCCAGTTTTTCCCGTAACCCTCTCAAATTTTTAGCACATGCTATGTGGGTGAAATGATGATACCATGCCAACTTTCAACCTTATCAGAGTTCATTTAAAGTGCTTTTCAATTTCAGGGTCATATAGCTCAAAAAATCAGTAAATGCATGACAAATAACAAATGAAGTCAGAAAGGGTTGAAAATTGATGATGTTGCTTTGAATGGTGCATTTTGAACACACAAAAAGTCTGGAGATCAAATAAGTTCAAAATAATGAAATGCCTTTTGTAACAGATGAGTTTCCGTTTGAAACCCTGATACTTCGAAAGAGATTGTCCATTTTGTACACGAAGTGCATCCAGTTTTTCCCGTAACCCTCTCAACTTTTTAGCACATGCTATGTGGGTGAAATGATGATACCATGCCAACTTTCAACCTTTTCAAAGTTCATTTAAAGTGCTTTTCAATTTCAGGGTCATATAGCTCAAAAAATCAGTAAATGCATGAAAAATAACAAATCAAGTCAGAAAGGGTTGAAAATTGATGATGTGGCTTTGAATGGTGCATTTTGAACACACAAAAAGTCTGGAGATCAAATAAGTTCAAAATAATGAAATGCCTTTTGTAACAGATGAGTTTCCGTTTGAAACCCTGATACTTCGAAAGAGATTGTCCATTTTGTACACGAAGTGCATCCAGTTTTCGCCGTAACCCTCTCAACTTTTTAGCACATGCTATGTGGGGGAAATGATGATACCGTGCCAACTTTCAACCTTTTCAGAGTTCATTTGAATTGCTTTTCAATTTCAGGGTCATATAGCTCAAAACAATCAATAAATGCATGAAAAATAACAAACGAAGTTAGAAAGGGTTGAAAATTGATGATGTGGCTCTCAATGGTGCATTTTGAACACACAAAAAGTCTGGAGTTCAAATAAGTTCAAAATAATGAAATCCCATTGTAGCAGATGAGTTTTCGTCCGAAACCCTGATACTTCGAAAGAGATTGTCGATTTTGTACAAGAAGTGCATCTAGTTTTTCCCGTAACCCTCTCAACTTTTTAGCACATGCTATGTGGGTGAAATGATGATACCATGCCAACTTTCAACCTTTTCAGAGTTCATTTAAAGTGCTTTTCAATTTCAGGGTCATATAGCTCAAAAAATTAGTAAATGCATGACAAATAACAAATGAAGTCAGAAAGGGTTGAAAATTGATGATGTGGCTTTGAATGGTGCATTTTGAACACACAAAAAGTCTGGAGATCAAATAAGTTCAAAATAATGAAATGCCTTTTGTAACAGATGAGTTTCCGTTTGAAACCCTGATACTTCGAAAGAGATTGTCCATTTTGTACACGAAGTGCATCCAGTTTTTCCCGTAACCCTCTCAACTTTTTAGCACATGCTATGTGGGGGAAATGATGATACCATGCCAACTTTCAACCTTTTCAGAGTTCATTTGAAGTGTTTTTCAATTTCAGGGTCATATAGCTCAAAAAAATTAGTAAATGCATGAAAAATAACAAATGAAGTCAGAAAGGGTTCAAAATTGATGATGTGGCTTTGAATGGTGCATTTTGAACACACAAAAAGTCCGGAGTTCAAATAAGTTTAAAATAATGAAATCCCTTTGCAACAGATGAGTTTTCGTCCGAAACCCTGATACTTCGAAAGAGATTGTCCATTTTGTACACGAAGTGCATCCAGTTTTTCCCGTAACCCTCTCACCTTTTTAGCACATGCTATGTGGGTGAAATGATGATACCATGCCAACTTTCAACCTTTTCAGAGTTCATTTAAAGTGCTTTTCAATTTCAGGGTCATATAGCTCAAAAAATAAGTAAATGCATGAAAAATAACAAATGAAGTTAGAAAGGGTTGGGAAATGATGATGTGGATTTGAATGGTGCATTTTGAACACACAAAAATTCTGGAGTTGAAATAAGTTCAAAATAATGAAATCCCTTTGTAACAGACGAGTTTTCGTTCGAAACCCTGATACTTCGAAAGAGATTGTCCATTTTGTACGCGAAGTGCATCCAGTTTTTCCCGTAACCCTCTCACCTTTTTAGCACATGCTACGTGGGTGAAATGATGATACCATGCCAACTTTCAACCTTTTCAGAGTTCATTTGAAGTGCTTTTGAATTTTCGGGTCATATACCTGAAAAAAATCAGCAAATGAATGAAAAATAACAAATGAAGTCAGAAAGGGTTGAAAATTGATGGTGTGGCTTTGAATGGTGCCTTTTGAACACACAAAAATTATGGAGTTCAAATAAGTTGAAAATAATGAAATCCCTTGGTAACAGATGAGTTTTCGTCCGAAACCCTGATACTTCGAAAGAGATTGTCCATTTTGTACACGAAGTGCATCCAGTTTTTCCCGTAACCCTCTCAACTTTTTAGCACATGCTATGTGGGTGAAATGATGATACCATGCCAACTTTCAACCTTTTCAGAGTTCATTTGAATTGCTTTTCAATTTCAGGGTCATATAGCTCAAAACAAGAAATAAATGCATGAAAAATAACAAATGAAGTTAGAAAGGGTTGAAAATTGATGATGTGGCTCTCAATGGTGCATTTTGAACACACAAAAAGTCTGGAGTTCAAATAAGTTCAAAATAATGAAATCCCATTGTAGCAGATGAGTTTTCGTCCGAAACCCTGATACTTCGAAAGAGATTGTCGATTTTGTACAAGAAGTGCATCCAGTTTTTTCCGTAACCCTCTCAACTTTTTAGCACATGCTATGTGTGTGAAATGATGATACCATGCCAACTTTCAACCTCATCAGAGTTCATTTGAAGTGCTTTTGAATTTCAGGGTCGTATAGGTCAAAAAATTAGTTAATGCATGAAAAATAACAAATGAAGTCAGAAAGGGTTCAAAATTGATGATGTGGCTTTGAATGGTGCATTTTGAACACACAAAAAGTCCGGAGTTCAAATAAGTTTAAAATAATGAAATCCCTTTGCAACAGATGAGTTTTCGTCCGAAACCCTGATACTTCGAAAGAGATTGTCCATTTTGTACACGAAGTGCATCCAGTTTTTCCCGTAACCCTCTCACCTTTTTAGCACATGCTATGTGGGTGAAATGATGATACCATGCCAACTTTCAACCTTTTCAGAGTTCATTTAAAGTGCTTTTCAATTTCAGGGTCATATAGCTCAAAAAATCAGTAAATGCATGAAAAATAACAAATGAAGTCAGAAAGGGTTGGGAAATGATGATGTGGCTTCGAATGGTGCATTTTGAACACACAAAAATTCTGGAGTTGAAATAAGTTCAAAATAATGAAATCCCTTTGTAACAGACGAGTTTTCGTTCGAAACCCTGATACTTCGAAAGAGATTGTCCATTTTGTACGCGAAGTGCATCCAGTTTTTCCCGTAACCCTCTCACCTTTTTAGCACATGCTACGTGGGTGAAATGATGATACCATGCCAACTTTCAACCTTTTCAGAGTTCATTTGAAGTGCTTTTGAATTTTCGGGTCATATACCTGAAAAAAATCAGTAAATGAATGAAAAATAACAAATGAAGTCAGAAAGGGTTGAAAATTGATGGTGTGGCTTTGAATGGTGCCTTTTGAACACACAAAAATTATGGAGTTCAAATAAGTTGAAAATAATGAAATGCCTTGGTAGCAGATGAGTTTTCGTCCGAAACCCTGATACTTCGAAAGAGATTGTCCATTTTGTACACGAAGTGCATCCAGTTTTTCCCGTAACCCTCTCAACTTTTTAGCACATGCTATGTGGGTGAAATGATGATACCATGCCAACTTTCAACCTTTTCAGAGTTCATTTGAATTGCTTTTCAATTTCAGGGTCATATAGCTCAAAACAAGAAATAAATGCATGAAAAATAACAAATGAAGTTAGAAAGGGTTGAAAATTGATGATGTGGCTCTCAATGGTGCATTTTGAACACACAAAAAGTCTGGAGTTCAAATAAGTTCAAAATAATGAAATCCCATTGTAGCAGATGAGTTTTCGTCCGAAACCCTGATACTTCGAAAGAGATTGTCGATTTTGTACAAGAAGTGCATCCAGTTTTTTCCGTAACCCTCTCAACTTTTTAGCACATGCTATGTGTGTGAAATGATGATACCATGCCAACTTTCAACCTCATCAGAGTTCATTTGAAGTGCTTTTGAATTTCAGGGTCGTATAGGTCAAAAAATTAGTTAATGCATGAAAAATAACAAATGAAGTCAGAAAGGGTTCAAAATTGATGATGTGGCTTTGAATGGTGCATTTTGAACACACAAAAAGTCCGGAGTTCAAATAAGTTTAAAATAATGAAATCCCTTTGCAACAGATGAGTTTTCGTCCGAAACCCTGATACTTCGAAAGAGATTGTCCATTTTGTACACGAAGTGCATCCAGTTTTTCCCGTAACCCTCTCACCTTTTTAGCACATGCTATGTGGGTGAAATGATGATACCATGCCAACTTTCAACCTTTTCAGAGTTCATTTAAAGTGCTTTTCAATTTCAGGGTCATATAGCTCAAAAAATAAGTAAATGCATGAAAAATAACAAATGAAGTTAGAAAGGGTTGGGAAATGATGATGTGGATTTGAATGGTGCATTTTGAACACACAAAAATTCTGGAGTTGAAATAAGTTCAAAATAATGAAATCCCTTTGTAACAGACGAGTTTTCGTTCGAAACCCTGATACTTCGAAAGAGATTGTCCATTTTGTACGCGAAGTGCATCCAGTTTTTCCCGTAACCCTCTCACCTTTTTAGCACATGCTACGTGGGTGAAATGATGATACCATGCCAACTTTCAACCTTTTCAGAGTTCATTTGAAGTACTTTTGAATTTTCGGGTCATATACCTGAAAAAAATCAGCAAATGAATGAAAAATAACAAATGAAGTCAGAAAGGGTTGAAAATTGATGGTGTGGCTTTGAATGGTGCCTTTTGAACACACAAAAATTATGGAGTTCAAATAAGTTGAAAATAATGAAATCCCTTGGTAACAGATGAGTTTTCGTCCGAAACCCTGATACTTCGAAAGAGATTGTCCATTTTGTACACGAAGTGCATCCAGTTTTTCCCGTAACCCTCTCAACTTTTTAGCACATGCTATGTGGGTGAAATGATGATACCATGCCAACTTTCAACATTTTCAGAGTTCATTTGAATTGCTTTTCAATTTCAGGGTCATATAGCTCAAAACAAGAAATAAATGCATGAAAAATAACAAATGAAGTTAGAAAGGGTTGAAAATTGATGATGTGGCTCTCAATGGTGCATTTTGAACACACAAAAAGTCTGGAGTTCAAATAAGTTCAAAATAATGAAATCCCATTGTAGCAGATGAGTTTTCGTCCGAAACCCTGATACTTCGAAAGAGATTGTCGATTTTGTACAAGAAGTGCATCCAGTTTTTTCCGTAACCCTCTCAACTTTTTAGCACATGCTATGTGTGTGAAATGATGATACCATGCCAACTTTCAACCTCATCAGAGTTCATTTGAAGTGCTTTTCAATTTCAGGGTCGTATAGCTCAAAAAAATCAGTTAATGCATGAAAAATAACAAATGAAGTCAGAAAGGGTTCAAAATTGATGATGTGGCTTTGAATGGTGCATTTTGAACACACAAAAAGTCCGGAGTTCAAATAAGTTTAAAATAATGAAATCCCTTTGCAACAGATGAGTTTTCGTCCGAAACCCTGATACTTCGAAAGAGATTGTCCATTTTGTACACGAAGTGCATCCAGTTTTTCCCGTAACCCTCTCACCTTTTTAGCACATGCTATGTGGGTGAAATGATGATACCATGCCAACTTTCAACCTTTTCAGAGTTCATTTAAAGTGCTTTTCAATTTCAGGGTCATATAGCTCAAAAAATAAGTAAATGCATGAAAAATAACAAATGAAGTTAGAAAGGGTTGAAAATTGATGATGTGGCTTTGAATGGTGCATTTTGAACACACAAAAAGTCTGGAGATCAAATAAGTTCAAAATAATGAAATGCCTTTTGTAACAGATGAGTTTCCGTTTGAAACCCTGATACTTCGAAAGAGATTGTCCATTTTGTACACGAAGTGCATCCAGTTTTTCCCGTAAGCGTCTCAACTTTTTAGCACATGCTGTGGGTGAAATGATGACACCATGCCAACTTGCAACCATTTCAGAGTTCCTTTGAAGTGCTTTTCAGTTTCAGGGTCATATAGCTCAAAAAATTAGTAAATGCATGAAAAATAAAAAACGCAGTCAGAAAGGGTTGAAACTTGATGATGTGGCTTTGAATGGTTCATATTCAACATACAAAAATTCTGGAGTTCAATTAAGTTCAAAATAATGAAATCCCTTGGTAACACATGAGTTTTCGTTCGAAACCCTGATACTTCGAAAGAGATTGTCCATTTTGTACACGAAGTGCATCCAGTTTTTCCCGTAACCCTCTCAACTTTTTAGCACATGCTATGTGGGTGAAATGATGATACCATGCCAACTTTCAACCTTTTCAGAGTTCATTTGAAGTGCTTTTCAATTTCAGGGTCATATAGCTCAAAAAAAATCAGTAAATGCATGAAAAATAACAAATGATGTCAGAAAGGGTTGAAAATTGATGATGTGGCTTTGAATGGTGCATTTTGAACACACAAAAAGTCTGGAGTTCAAATAAGTTCAAAATAATGAAATGCCTTTTGTAACAGATGAGTTTCCGTTTGAAACCCTGATACTTCGAAAGAGATTGTCCATTTTGTACACGAAGTGCATCCAGTTTTCGCCGTAACCCTCTCAACTTTTTAGCACATGCTATGTGGGGGAAATGATGATACCGTGCCAACTTTCAACCTTTTCAGAGTTCATTTGAATTGCTTTTCAATTTCAGGGTCATATAGCTCAAAACAATCAATAAATGCATGAAAAATAACAAACGAAGTTAGAAAGGGTTGAAAATTGATGATGTGGCTCTCAATGGTGCATTTTGAACACACAAAAAGTCTGGAGTTCAAATAAGTTCAAAATAATGAAATCCCATTGTAGCAGATGAGTTTTCGTCCGAAACCCTGATACTTCGAAAGAGATTGTCGATTTTGTACAAGAAGTGCATCTAGTTTTTCCCGTAACCCTCTCAACTTTTTAGCACATGCTATGTGGGTGAAATGATGATACCATGCCAACTTTCAACCTTTTCAGAGTTCATTTAAAGTGCTTTTCAATTTCAGGGTCATATAGCTCAAAAAATTAGTAAATGCATGACAAATAACAAATGAAGTCAGAAAGGGTTGAAAATTGATGATGTGGCTTTGAATGGTGCATTTTGAACACACAAAAAGTCTGGAGATCAAATAAGTTCAAAATAATGAAATGCCTTTTGTAACAGATGAGTTTCCGTTTGAAACCCTGATACTTCGAAAGAGATTGTCCATTTTGTACACGAAGTGCATCCAGTTTTTCCCGTAACCCTCTCAACTTTTTAGCACATGCTATGTGGGGGAAATGATGATACCATGCCAACTTTCAACCTTTTCAGAGTTCATTTGAAGTGTTTTTCAATTTCAGGGTCATATAGCTCAAAAAAATTAGTAAATGCATGAAAAATAACAAATGAAGTCAGAAAGGGTTCAAAATTGATGATGTGGCTTTGAATGGTGCATTTTGAACACACAAAAAGTCCGGAGTTCAAATAAGTTTAAAATAATGAAATCCCTTTGCAACAGATGAGTTTTCGTCCGAAACCCTGATACTTCGAAAGAGATTGTCCATTTTGTACACGAAGTGCATCCAGTTTTTCCCGTAACCCTCTCACCTTTTTAGCACATGCTATGTGGGTGAAATGATGATACCATGCCAACTTTCAACCTTTTCAGAGTTCATTTAAAGTGCTTTTCAATTTCAGGGTCATATAGCTCAAAAAATAAGTAAATGCATGAAAAATAACAAATGAAGTTAGAAAGGGTTGGGAAATGATGATGTGGATTTGAATGGTGCATTTTGAACACACAAAAATTCTGGAGTTGAAATAAGTTCAAAATAATGAAATCCCTTTGTAACAGACGAGTTTTCGTTCGAAACCCTGATACTTCGAAAGAGATTGTCCATTTTGTACGCGAAGTGCATCCAGTTTTTCCCGTAACCCTCTCACCTTTTTAGCACATGCTACGTGGGTGAAATGATGATACCATGCCAACTTTCAACCTTTTCAGAGTTCATTTGAAGTGCTTTTGAATTTTCGGGTCATATACCTGAAAAAAATCAGCAAATGAATGAAAAATAACAAATGAAGTCAGAAAGGGTTGAAAATTGATGGTGTGGCTTTGAATGGTGCCTTTTGAACACACAAAAATTATGGAGTTCAAATAAGTTGAAAATAATGAAATCCCTTGGTAACAGATGAGTTTTCGTCCGAAACCCTGATACTTCGAAAGAGATTGTCCATTTTGTACACGAAGTGCATCCAGTTTTTCCCGTAACCCTCTCAACTTTTTAGCACATGCTATGTGGGTGAAATGATGATACCATGCCAACTTTCAACCTTTTCAGAGTTCATTTGAATTGCTTTTCAATTTCAGGGTCATATAGCTCAAAACAAGAAATAAATGCATGAAAAATAACAAATGAAGTTAGAAAGGGTTGAAAATTGATGATGTGGCTCTCAATGGTGCATTTTGAACACACAAAAAGTCTGGAGTTCAAATAAGTTCAAAATAATGAAATCCCATTGTAGCAGATGAGTTTTCGTCCGAAACCCTGATACTTCGAAAGAGATTGTCGATTTTGTACAAGAAGTGCATCCAGTTTTTTCCGTAACCCTCTCAACTTTTTAGCACATGCTATGTGTGTGAAATGATGATACCATGCCAACTTTCAACCTCATCAGAGTTCATTTGAAGTGCTTTTGAATTTCAGGGTCGTATAGGTCAAAAAATTAGTTAATGCATGAAAAATAACAAATGAAGTCAGAAAGGGTTCAAAATTGATGATGTGGCTTTGAATGGTGCATTTTGAACACACAAAAAGTCCGGAGTTCAAATAAGTTTAAAATAATGAAATCCCTTTGCAACAGATGAGTTTTCGTCCGAAACCCTGATACTTCGAAAGAGATTGTCCATTTTGTACACGAAGTGCATCCAGTTTTTCCCGTAACCCTCTCACCTTTTTAGCACATGCTATGTGGGTGAAATGATGATACCATGCCAACTTTCAACCTTTTCAGAGTTCATTTAAAGTGCTTTTCAATTTCAGGGTCATATAGCTCAAAAAATCAGTAAATGCATGAAAAATAACAAATGAAGTCAGAAAGGGTTGGGAAATGATGATGTGGCTTCGAATGGTGCATTTTGAACACACAAAAATTCTGGAGTTGAAATAAGTTCAAAATAATGAAATCCCTTTGTAACAGACGAGTTTTCGTTCGAAACCCTGATACTTCGAAAGAGATTGTCCATTTTGTACGCGAAGTGCATCCAGTTTTTCCCGTAACCCTCTCACCTTTTTAGCACATGCTACGTGGGTGAAATGATGATACCATGCCAACTTTCAACCTTTTCAGAGTTCATTTGAAGTGCTTTTGAATTTTCGGGTCATATACCTGAAAAAAATCAGTAAATGAATGAAAAATAACAAATGAAGTCAGAAAGGGTTGAAAATTGATGGTGTGGCTTTGAATGGTGCCTTTTGAACACACAAAAATTATGGAGTTCAAATAAGTTGAAAATAATGAAATGCCTTGGTAGCAGATGAGTTTTCGTCCGAAACCCTGATACTTCGAAAGAGATTGTCCATTTTGTACACGAAGTGCATCCAGTTTTTCCCGTAACCCTCTCAACTTTTTAGCACATGCTATGTGGGTGAAATGATGATACCATGCCAACTTTCAACCTTTTCAGAGTTCATTTGAATTGCTTTTCAATTTCAGGGTCATATAGCTCAAAACAAGAAATAAATGCATGAAAAATAACAAATGAAGTTAGAAAGGGTTGAAAATTGATGATGTGGCTCTCAATGGTGCATTTTGAACACACAAAAAGTCTGGAGTTCAAATAAGTTCAAAATAATGAAATCCCATTGTAGCAGATGAGTTTTCGTCCGAAACCCTGATACTTCGAAAGAGATTGTCGATTTTGTACAAGAAGTGCATCCAGTTTTTTCCGTAACCCTCTCAACTTTTTAGCACATGCTATGTGTGTGAAATGATGATACCATGCCAACTTTCAACCTCATCAGAGTTCATTTGAAGTGCTTTTGAATTTCAGGGTCGTATAGGTCAAAAAAT
Organism: Aegilops tauschii subsp. strangulata; assembly: GCF_002575655.3. Classification (NCBI taxonomy): domain Eukaryota; kingdom Viridiplantae; phylum Streptophyta; class Magnoliopsida; order Poales; family Poaceae; genus Aegilops; species Aegilops tauschii. The sequence goes on along the minus strand of NW_027333267.1, from coordinate 1,709 downwards.
TAGTTAATGCATGAAAAATAACAAATGAAGTCAGAAAGGGTTCAAAATTGATGATGTGGCTTTGAATGGTGCATTTTGAACACACAAAAAGTCCGGAGTTCAAATAAGTTTAAAATAATGAAATCCCTTTGCAACAGATGAGTTTTCGTCCGAAACCCTGATACTTCGAAAGAGATTGTCCATTTTGTACACGAAGTGCATCCAGTTTTTCCCGTAACCCTCTCACCTTTTTAGCACATGCTATGTGGGTGAAATGATGATACCATGCCAACTTTCAACCTTTTCAGAGTTCATTTAAAGTGCTTTTCAATTTCAGGGTCATATAGCTCAAAAAATAAGTAAATGCATGAAAAATAACAAATGAAGTTAGAAAGGGTTGGGAAATGATGATGTGGATTTGAATGGTGCATTTTGAACACACAAAAATTCTGGAGTTGAAATAAGTTCAAAATAATGAAATCCCTTTGTAACAGACGAGTTTTCGTTCGAAACCCTGATACTTCGAAAGAGATTGTCCATTTTGTACGCGAAGTGCATCCAGTTTTTCCCGTAACCCTCTCACCTTTTTAGCACATGCTACGTGGGTGAAATGATGATACCATGCCAACTTTCAACCTTTTCAGAGTTCATTTGAAGTGCTTTTGAATTTTCGGGTCATATACCTGAAAAAAATCAGCAAATGAATGAAAAATAACAAATGAAGTCAGAAAGGGTTGAAAATTGATGGTGTGGCTTTGAATGGTGCCTTTTGAACACACAAAAATTATGGAGTTCAAATAAGTTGAAAATAATGAAATCCCTTGGTAACAGATGAGTTTTCGTCCGAAACCCTGATACTTCGAAAGAGATTGTCCATTTTGTACACGAAGTGCATCCAGTTTTTCCCGTAACCCTCTCAACTTTTTAGCACATGCTATGTGGGTGAAATGATGATACCATGCCAACTTTCAACCTTTTCAGAGTTCATTTGAATTGCTTTTCAATTTCAGGGTCATATAGCTCAAAACAAGAAATAAATGCATGAAAAATAACAAATGAAGTTAGAAAGGGTTGAAAATTGATGATGTGGCTCTCAATGGTGCATTTTGAACACACAAAAAGTCTGGAGTTCAAATAAGTTCAAAATAATGAAATCCCATTGTAGCAGATGAGTTTTCGTCCGAAACCCTGATACTTCGAAAGAGATTGTCGATTTTGTACAAGAAGTGCATCCAGTTTTTTCCGTAACCCTCTCAACTTTTTAGCACATGCTATGTGTGTGAAATGATGATACCATGCCAACTTTCAACCTCATCAGAGTTCATTTGAAGTGCTTTTCAATTTCAGGGTCGTATAGCTCAAAAAAATCAGTTAATGCATGAAAAATAACAAATGAAGTCAGAAAGGGTTCAAAATTGATGATGTGGCTTTGAATGGTGCATTTTGAACACACAAAAAGTCCGGAGTTCAAATAAGTTTAAAATAATGAAATCCCTTTGCAACAGATGAGTTTTCGTCCGAAACCCTGATACTTCGAAAGAGATTGTCCATTTTGTACACGAAGTGCATCCAGTTTTTCCCGTAACCCTCTCACCTTTTTAGCACATGCTATGTGGGTGAAATGATGATACCATGCCAACTTTCAACCTTTTCAGAGTTCATTTAAAGTGCTTTTCAATTTCAGGGTCATATAGCTCAAAAAATAAGTAAATGCATGAAAAATAACAAAT
>NW_027333265.1:0-51530 GCF_002575655.3 Aegilops tauschii subsp. strangulata | reverse complement strand
GTGTTCAAAATGCACCATTCAAAGCCACATCATCATTTTTCAATCCTTTCTGACTTCATTTGTTATTTTTCATGCATTTACTAATTATTTTGAGCTATAAGACCCTAAAATTGAAAAGCATTTCAAATGAACTCTGAAAAGGTTAAAAGTTGGCATGATATCATCATTTCATCCACATAGCATGTGCAAGAAAGTTGAGAGGGTTACGGCAAAAACTGGATGCACTTCGTGTACAAAACGGACAATCTCTTTCAAAGTATCAGGATTTCATCCGGAAACTCGTGTGTTACAAAGGGATTTCATTTTGTAAACCTTATTTGAACTCCTGACTTTTTGTGTGTTCAAAATGCACCATTCAAAGCCACATCATCATTTTTCAATCCTTTCTGACTTCATTTGTTATTTTTCATGCATTTACTAATTATTTTGAGCTATAAGACCCTAAAATTGAAAAGCATTTCAAATGAACTCTGAAAAGGTTGAAAGTTGGCGTGATATCATCATTTCATCCACATAGCATGTGCAAGAAATTTGAGAGGGTTACGGCAAAAACTGGATGCACTTCGTGTACAAAACGGACAATCTCCTTCAAAGTATCAGGATTTCATCCGGAAACTCGTCTGTTACAAAGGGATTTCATTTTTTAAACCTTATTTGAACTCCTGACTTTTTGTGTGTTCAAAATGCACCATTCAAAGCCACATCATCATTTTTCAATCCTTTCTGACTTCATTTGTTATTTTTCATGCATTTACTAATTATTTTGAGCTATAAGACCCTAAAATTGAAAAGCATTTCAAATGAACTCTGAAAAGGTTGAAAGTTGCATGATATCATCATTTCATCCACATAGCATGTGCAAGAAAGTTGAGAGGGTTACGGCAAAAACTGGATGCACTTCGTGTACAAAACGGACAATCTCTTTCAAAGTATCAGGATTTCATCCGGAAACTCGTGTGTTACAAAGGGATTTCATTTTGTAAACCTTATTTGAACTCCTGACTTTTTGTGTGTTCAAAATGCACCATTCAAAGCCACATCATCATTTTTCAATCCTTTCTGACTTCATTTGTTATTTTTCATGCATTTACTAATTATTTTGAGCTATAAGACCCTAAAATTGAAAAGCATTTCAAATGAACTCTGAAAAGGTTGAAAGTTGGCATGATATCATCATTTCATCCACATAGCATGTGCAAGAAATTTGAGAGGGTTACGGCAAAAACTGGATGCACTTCGTGTACAAAACGGACAATCTCCTTCAAAGTATCAGGATTTCATCCGGAAACTCGTCTGTTACAAAGGGATTTCATTTTTTAAACCTTATTTGAACTCCTGACTTTTTGTGTGTTCAAAATGCACCATTCAAAGCCACATCATCATATTTCAATCCTTTCTGACTTCATTTGTTATTTTTCATGCATTTACTAATTATTTTGAGCTATAAGACCCTAAAATTGAAAAGCATTTCAAATGAACTCTGAAAAGGTTGAAAGGTGGCATGATATCATCATTTCATCCACATAGCATGTGCAAGAAAGTTGAGAGGGTTACGGCAAAAACTGGATGCACTTCATGTACAAAACGGACAATCTCTTTCGAAGTATCAGGATTTCATCCGGAAACTCGTCTGTTACAAAGGGATTTCATTTTTTTAACCTTATTTGAACTCCTGACTTTTTGTGTGTTCAAAATGCACCATTCAAAGCCACATCATCATTTTTCAATCCTTTCTGACTTCATTTGTTATTTTTCATGCATTTACTAATTATTTTGAGCTATAAGACCCTAAAATTGAAAAGCATTTCAAATGAACTCTGAAAAGGTTGAAAGTTGGCATGATATCATCATTTCATCCACATAGCATGTGCAAGAAAGTTGAGAGGGTTACGGCAAAAACTGGATGCACTTCGTGTACAAAACGGACAATCTCTTTCAAAGTATCAGGATTTCATCCGGAAACTCATGTGTTACAAAGGGATTTCATTTTTTAAACCTTATTTGAACTCCTGACTTTTTGTGTGTTCAAAATGCACCATTCAAAGCCACATCATCATTTTTCAATCCTTTCTGACTTCATTTGTTATTTTTCATGCATTTACTAATTATTTTGAGCTATAAGACCCTAAAATTGAAAAGCATTTCAAATGAACTCTGAAAAGGTTGAAAGTTGGCATGATATCATCATTTCATCCACATAGCATGTGCAAGAAAGTTGAGAGGGTTACGGCAAAAACTGGATGCACTTCGTGTACAAAACGGACAATCTATTTCAAAGTATCAGGATTTCATTCGGAAACTCGTGTGTTACAAAGGGATTTCATTTTGTAAACCTTATTTGAACTCCTGACTTTTTGTGTGTTCAAAATGCACCATTCAAAGCCACATCATCATTTTTCAATCCTTTCTGACTTCATTTGTTATTTTTCATGCATTTACTAATTATTTTGAGCTATAAGACCCTAAAATCGAAAAGCATTTCAAATGAACTCTGAAAAGGTTGAAAGTTGGCATGATATCATCATTTCATCCACATAGCATGTGCAAGAAAGTTGAGAGGGTTACGGCAAAAACTGGATGCACTTCGTGTACAAAACGGACAATCTCTTTCAAAGTATCAGGATTTCATCCGGAAACTCGTGTGTTACAAAGGGATTTCATTTTGTAAACCTTATTTGAACTCCTGACTTTTTGTGTGTTTAAAATGCACCATTCAAAGCCACATCATCATTTTTCAATCCTTTCTGACTTCATTTGTTATTTTTCATGCATTTACTAATTATTTTGAGCTATAAGACCCTAAAATTGAAAAGCATTTCAAATGAACTCTGAAAAGGTTGAAAGTTGGCATGATATCATCATTTCATCCACATAGCATGTGCAAGAAAGTTGAGAGGGTTACGGCAAAAACTGGATGCACTTCATGTACAAAACGGACAATCTCTTTCGAAGTATCAGGATTTCATCCGGAAAATCGTCTGTTACAAAGGGATTTCATTTTTTTAACCTTATTTGAACTCCTGACTTTTTGTGTGTTCAAAATGCACCATTCAAAGCCACATCATCATTTTTCAATCCTTTCTGACTTCATTTGTTATTTTTCATGCATTTACTAATTATTTTGAGCTATAAGACCCTAAAATTGAAAAGCATTTCAAATGAACTCTGAAAAGGTTAAAAGTTGGCATGATATCATCATTTCATCCACATAGCATGTGCAAGAAAGTTGAGAGGGTTACGGCAAAAACTGGATGCACTTCGTGTACAAAACGGACAATCTCTTTCAAAGTATCAGGATTTCATCCGGAAACTCGTGTGTTACAAAGGGATTTCATTTTGTAAACCTTATTTGAACTCCTGACTTTTTGTGTGTTCAAAATGCACCATTCAAAGCCACATCATCATTTTTCAATCCTTTCTGACTTCATTTGTTATTTTTCATGCATTTACTAATTATTTTGAGCTATAAGACCCTAAAATTGAAAAGCATTTCAAATGAACTCTGAAAAGGTTGAAAGTTGGCGTGATATCATCATTTCATCCACATAGCATGTGCAAGAAATTTGAGAGGGTTACGGCAAAAACTGGATGCACTTCGTGTACAAAACGGACAATCTCCTTCAAAGTATCAGGATTTCATCCGGAAACTCGTCTGTTACAAAGGGATTTCATTTTTTAAACCTTATTTGAACTCCTGACTTTTTGTGTGTTCAAAATGCACCATTCAAAGCCACATCATCATTTTTCAATCCTTTCTGACTTCATTTGTTATTTTTCATGCATTTACTAATTATTTTGAGCTATAAGACCCTAAAATTGAAAAGCATTTCAAATGAACTCTGAAAAGGTTGAAAGTTGCATGATATCATCATTTCATCCACATAGCATGTGCAAGAAAGTTGAGAGGGTTACGGCAAAAACTGGATGCACTTCGTGTACAAAACGGACAATCTCTTTCAAAGTATCAGGATTTCATCCGGAAACTCGTGTGTTACAAAGGGATTTCATTTTGTAAACCTTATTTGAACTCCTGACTTTTTGTGTGTTCAAAATGCACCATTCAAAGCCACATCATCATTTTTCAATCCTTTCTGACTTCATTTGTTATTTTTCATGCATTTACTAATTATTTTGAGCTATAAGACCCTAAAATTGAAAAGCATTTCAAATGAACTCTGAAAAGGTTGAAAGTTGGCATGATATCATCATTTCATCCACATAGCATGTGCAAGAAAGTTGAGAGGGTTACGGCAAAAACTGGATGCACTTCGTGTACAAAACGGACAATCTATTTCAAAGTATCAGGATTTCATTCGGAAACTCGTGTGTTACAAAGGGATTTCATTTTGTAAACCTTATTTGAACTCCTGACTTTTTGTGTGTTCAAAATGCACCATTCAAAGCCACATCATCATTTTTCAATCCTTTCTGACTTCATTTGTTATTTTTCATGCATTTACTAATTATTTTGAGCTATAAGACCCTAAAATCGAAAAGCATTTCAAATGAACTCTGAAAAGGTTGAAAGTTGGCATGATATCATCATTTCATCCACATAGCATGTGCAAGAAAGTTGAGAGGGTTACGGCAAAAACTGGATGCACTTCGTGTACAAAACGGACAATCTCTTTCAAAGTATCAGGATTTCATCCGGAAACTCGTGTGTTACAAAGGGATTTCATTTTGTAAACCTTATTTGAACTCCTGACTTTTTGTGTGTTTAAAATGCACCATTCAAAGCCACATCATCATTTTTCAATCCTTTCTGACTTCATTTGTTATTTTTCATGCATTTACTAATTATTTTGAGCTATAAGACCCTAAAATTGAAAAGCATTTCAAATGAACTCTGAAAAGGTTGAAAGTTGGCATGATATCATCATTTCATCCACATAGCATGTGCAAGAAAGTTGAGAGGGTTACGGCAAAAACTGGATGCACTTCATGTACAAAACGGACAATCTCTTTCGAAGTATCAGGATTTCATCCGGAAAATCGTCTGTTACAAAGGGATTTCATTTTTTTAACCTTATTTGAACTCCTGACTTTTTGTGTGTTCAAAATGCACCATTCAAAGCCACATCATCATTTTTCAATCCTTTCTGACTTCATTTGTTATTTTTCATGCATTTACTAATTATTTTGAGCTATAAGACCCTAAAATTGAAAAGCATTTCAAATGAACTCTGAAAAGGTTAAAAGTTGGCATGATATCATCATTTCATCCACATAGCATGTGCAAGAAAGTTGAGAGGGTTACGGCAAAAACTGGATGCACTTCGTGTACAAAACGGACAATCTCTTTCAAAGTATCAGGATTTCATCCGGAAACTCGTGTGTTACAAAGGGATTTCATTTTGTAAACCTTATTTGAACTCCTGACTTTTTGTGTGTTCAAAATGCACCATTCAAAGCCACATCATCATTTTTCAATCCTTTCTGACTTCATTTGTTATTTTTCATGCATTTACTAATTATTTTGAGCTATAAGACCCTAAAATTGAAAAGCATTTCAAATGAACTCTGAAAAGGTTGAAAGTTGGCGTGATATCATCATTTCATCCACATAGCATGTGCAAGAAATTTGAGAGGGTTACGGCAAAAACTGGATGCACTTCGTGTACAAAACGGACAATCTCCTTCAAAGTATCAGGATTTCATCCGGAAACTCGTCTGTTACAAAGGGATTTCATTTTTTAAACCTTATTTGAACTCCTGACTTTTTGTGTGTTCAAAATGCACCATTCAAAGCCACATCATCATTTTTCAATCCTTTCTGACTTCATTTGTTATTTTTCATGCATTTACTAATTATTTTGAGCTATAAGACCCTAAAATTGAAAAGCATTTCAAATGAACTCTGAAAAGGTTGAAAGTTGCATGATATCATCATTTCATCCACATAGCATGTGCAAGAAAGTTGAGAGGGTTACGGCAAAAACTGGATGCACTTCGTGTACAAAACGGACAATCTCTTTCAAAGTATCAGGATTTCATCCGGAAACTCGTGTGTTACAAAGGGATTTCATTTTGTAAACCTTATTTGAACTCCTGACTTTTTGTGTGTTCAAAATGCACCATTCAAAGCCACATCATCATTTTTCAATCCTTTCTGACTTCATTTGTTATTTTTCATGCATTTACTAATTATTTTGAGCTATAAGACCCTAAAATTGAAAAGCATTTCAAATGAACTCTGAAAAGGTTGAAAGTTGGCATGATATCATCATTTCATCCACATAGCATGTGCAAGAAAGTTGAGAGGGTTACGGCAAAAACTGGATGCACTTCGTGTACAAAACGGACAATCTCCTTCAAAGTATCAGGATTTCATCCGGAAACTCGTCTGTTACAAAGGGATTTCATTTTTTAAACCTTATTTGAACTCCTGACTTTTTGTGTGTTCAAAATGCACCATTCAAAGCCACATCATCATATTTCAATCCTTTCTGACTTCATTTGTTATTTTTCATGCATTTACTAATTATTTTGAGCTATAAGACCCTAAAATTGAAAAGCATTTCAAATGAACTCTGAAAAGGTTGAAAGGTGGCATGATATCATCATTTCATCCACATAGCATGTGCAAGAAAGTTGAGAGGGTTACGGCAAAAACTGGATGCACTTCATGTACAAAACGGACAATCTCTTTCGAAGTATCAGGATTTCATCCGGAAACTCGTCTGTTACAAAGGGATTTCATTTTTTTAACCTTATTTGAACTCCTGACTTTTTGTGTGTTCAAAATGCACCATTCAAAGCCACATCATCATTTTTCAATCCTTTCTGACTTCATTTGTTATTTTTCATGCATTTACTAATTATTTTGAGCTATAAGACCCTAAAATTGAAAAGCATTTCAAATGAACTCTGAAAAGGTTGAAAGTTGGCATGATATCATCATTTCATCCACATAGCATGTGCAAGAAAGTTGAGAGGGTTACGGCAAAAACTGGATGCACTTCGTGTACAAAACGGACAATCTCTTTCAAAGTATCAGGATTTCATCCGGAAACTCATGTGTTACAAAGGGATTTCATTTTTTAAACCTTATTTGAACTCCTGACTTTTTGTGTGTTCAAAATGCACCATTCAAAGCCACATCATCATTTTTCAATCCTTTCTGACTTCATTTGTTATTTTTCATGCATTTACTAATTATTTTGAGCTATAAGACCCTAAAATTGAAAAGCATTTCAAATGAACTCTGAAAAGGTTGAAAGTTGGCATGATATCATCATTTCATCCACATAGCATGTGCAAGAAAGTTGAGAGGGTTACGGCAAAAACTGGATGCACTTCGTGTACAAAACGGACAATCTATTTCAAAGTATCAGGATTTCATTCGGAAACTCGTGTGTTACAAAGGGATTTCATTTTGTAAACCTTATTTGAACTCCTGACTTTTTGTGTGTTCAAAATGCACCATTCAAAGCCACATCATCATTTTTCAATCCTTTCTGACTTCATTTGTTATTTTTCATGCATTTACTAATTATTTTGAGCTATAAGACCCTAAAATCGAAAAGCATTTCAAATGAACTCTGAAAAGGTTGAAAGTTGGCATGATATCATCATTTCATCCACATAGCATGTGCAAGAAAGTTGAGAGGGTTACGGCAAAAACTGGATGCACTTCGTGTACAAAACGGACAATCTCTTTCAAAGTATCAGGATTTCATCCGGAAACTCGTGTGTTACAAAGGGATTTCATTTTGTAAACCTTATTTGAACTCCTGACTTTTTGTGTGTTTAAAATGCACCATTCAAAGCCACATCATCATTTTTCAATCCTTTCTGACTTCATTTGTTATTTTTCATGCATTTACTAATTATTTTGAGCTATAAGACCCTAAAATTGAAAAGCATTTCAAATGAACTCTGAAAAGGTTGAAAGTTGGCATGATATCATCATTTCATCCACATAGCATGTGCAAGAAAGTTGAGAGGGTTACGGCAAAAACTGGATGCACTTCATGTACAAAACGGACAATCTCTTTCGAAGTATCAGGATTTCATCCGGAAAATCGTCTGTTACAAAGGGATTTCATTTTTTTAACCTTATTTGAACTCCTGACTTTTTGTGTGTTCAAAATGCACCATTCAAAGCCACATCATCATTTTTCAATCCTTTCTGACTTCATTTGTTATTTTTCATGCATTTACTAATTATTTTGAGCTATAAGACCCTAAAATTGAAAAGCATTTCAAATGAACTCTGAAAAGGTTAAAAGTTGGCATGATATCATCATTTCATCCACATAGCATGTGCAAGAAAGTTGAGAGGGTTACGGCAAAAACTGGATGCACTTCGTGTACAAAACGGACAATCTCTTTCAAAGTATCAGGATTTCATCCGGAAACTCGTGTGTTACAAAGGGATTTCATTTTGTAAACCTTATTTGAACTCCTGACTTTTTGTGTGTTCAAAATGCACCATTCAAAGCCACATCATCATTTTTCAATCCTTTCTGACTTCATTTGTTATTTTTCATGCATTTACTAATTATTTTGAGCTATAAGACCCTAAAATTGAAAAGCATTTCAAATGAACTCTGAAAAGGTTGAAAGTTGGCGTGATATCATCATTTCATCCACATAGCATGTGCAAGAAATTTGAGAGGGTTACGGCAAAAACTGGATGCACTTCGTGTACAAAACGGACAATCTCCTTCAAAGTATCAGGATTTCATCCGGAAACTCGTCTGTTACAAAGGGATTTCATTTTTTAAACCTTATTTGAACTCCTGACTTTTTGTGTGTTCAAAATGCACCATTCAAAGCCACATCATCATTTTTCAATCCTTTCTGACTTCATTTGTTATTTTTCATGCATTTACTAATTATTTTGAGCTATAAGACCCTAAAATTGAAAAGCATTTCAAATGAACTCTGAAAAGGTTGAAAGTTGCATGATATCATCATTTCATCCACATAGCATGTGCAAGAAAGTTGAGAGGGTTACGGCAAAAACTGGATGCACTTCGTGTACAAAACGGACAATCTCTTTCAAAGTATCAGGATTTCATCCGGAAACTCGTGTGTTACAAAGGGATTTCATTTTGTAAACCTTATTTGAACTCCTGACTTTTTGTGTGTTCAAAATGCACCATTCAAAGCCACATCATCATTTTTCAATCCTTTCTGACTTCATTTGTTATTTTTCATGCATTTACTAATTATTTTGAGCTATAAGACCCTAAAATTGAAAAGCATTTCAAATGAACTCTGAAAAGGTTGAAAGTTGGCATGATATCATCATTTCATCCACATAGCATGTGCAAGAAAGTTGAGAGGGTTACGGCAAAAACTGGATGCACTTCGTGTACAAAACGGACAATCTCCTTCAAAGTATCAGGATTTCATCCGGAAACTCGTCTGTTACAAAGGGATTTCATTTTTTAAACCTTATTTGAACTCCTGACTTTTTGTGTGTTCAAAATGCACCATTCAAAGCCACATCATCATATTTCAATCCTTTCTGACTTCATTTGTTATTTTTCATGCATTTACTAATTATTTTGAGCTATAAGACCCTAAAATTGAAAAGCATTTCAAATGAACTCTGAAAAGGTTGAAAGGTGGCATGATATCATCATTTCATCCACATAGCATGTGCAAGAAAGTTGAGAGGGTTACGGCAAAAACTGGATGCACTTCATGTACAAAACGGACAATCTCTTTCGAAGTATCAGGATTTCATCCGGAAACTCGTCTGTTACAAAGGGATTTCATTTTTTTAACCTTATTTGAACTCCTGACTTTTTGTGTGTTCAAAATGCACCATTCAAAGCCACATCATCATTTTTCAATCCTTTCTGACTTCATTTGTTATTTTTCATGCATTTACTAATTATTTTGAGCTATAAGACCCTAAAATTGAAAAGCATTTCAAATGAACTCTGAAAAGGTTGAAAGTTGGCATGATATCATCATTTCATCCACATAGCATGTGCAAGAAAGTTGAGAGGGTTACGGCAAAAACTGGATGCACTTCGTGTACAAAACGGACAATCTCTTTCAAAGTATCAGGATTTCATCCGGAAACTCATGTGTTACAAAGGGATTTCATTTTTTAAACCTTATTTGAACTCCTGACTTTTTGTGTGTTCAAAATGCACCATTCAAAGCCACATCATCATTTTTCAATCCTTTCTGACTTCATTTGTTATTTTTCATGCATTTACTAATTATTTTGAGCTATAAGACCCTAAAATTGAAAAGCATTTCAAATGAACTCTGAAAAGGTTGAAAGTTGGCATGATATCATCATTTCATCCACATAGCATGTGCAAGAAAGTTGAGAGGGTTACGGCAAAAACTGGATGCACTTCGTGTACAAAACGGACAATCTATTTCAAAGTATCAGGATTTCATTCGGAAACTCGTGTGTTACAAAGGGATTTCATTTTGTAAACCTTATTTGAACTCCTGACTTTTTGTGTGTTCAAAATGCACCATTCAAAGCCACATCATCATTTTTCAATCCTTTCTGACTTCATTTGTTATTTTTCATGCATTTACTAATTATTTTGAGCTATAAGACCCTAAAATCGAAAAGCATTTCAAATGAACTCTGAAAAGGTTGAAAGTTGGCATGATATCATCATTTCATCCACATAGCATGTGCAAGAAAGTTGAGAGGGTTACGGCAAAAACTGGATGCACTTCATGTACAAAACGGACAATCTCTTTCAAAGTATCAGGATTTCATCCGGAAACTCGTGTGTTACAAAGGGATTTCATTTTTTAAACCTTATTTGAACTCCTGACTTTTTGTGTGTTCAAAATGCACCATTCAAAGCCACATCATCATATTTCAATCCTTTCTGACTTCATTTGTTATTTTTCATGCATTTACTAATTATTTTGAGCTATAAGACCCTAAAATTGAAAAGCATTTCAAATGAACTCTGAAAAGGTTGAAAGTTGGCATGATATCATCATTTCATCCACATAGCATGTGCAAGAAAGTTGAGAGGGTTACGGCAAAAACTGGACGCACTTCGTGTACAAAACGGACAATCTCCTTCAAAGTATCAGGATTTCATCCGGAAACTCGTCTGTTACAAAGGGATTTCATTTTTTAAACCTTATTTGAACTCCTGACTTTTTGTGTGTTCAAAATGCACCATTCAAAGCCACATCATCATTTTTCAATCCTTTCTGACTTCATTTGTTATTTTTCATGCATTTACTAATTATTTTGAGCTATAAGACCCTAAAATTGAAAAGCATTTCAGATGAACTCTGAAAAGGTTGAAAGTTGGCATGATATCATCATTTCATCCACATAGCATGTGCAAGAAAGTTGAGAGGGTTACGGCAAAAACTGGATGCACTTCGTGTACAAAACGGACAATCTCTTTCAAAGTATCAGGATTTCATCCGGAAACTCGTGTGTTACAAAGGGATTTCATTTTGTAAACCTTATTTGAACTCCTGACTTTTTGTGTGTTCAAAATGCACCATTCAAAGCCACATCATCATTTTTCAATCCTTTCTGACTTCATTTGTTATTTTTCATGCATTTACTAATTATTTTGAGCTATAAGACCCTAAAATTGAAAAGCATTTCAAATGAACTCTGAAAAGGTTGAAAGTTGGCATGATATCATCATTTCATCCACATAGCATGTGCAAGAAAGTTGAGAGGGTTACGGCAAAAACTGGATGCACTTCGTGTACAAAACGGACAATCTCTTTCAAAGTATCAGGATTTCATCCGGAAACTCGTGTGTTACAAAGGGATTTCATTTTGTAAACCTTATTTGAACTCCTGACTTTTTGTGTGTTCAAAATGCACCATTCAAAGCCACATCATCATTTTTCAATCCTTTCTGACTTCATTTGTTATTTTTCATGCATTTACTAATTATTTTGAGCTATAAGACCCTAAAATTGAAAAGCATTTCAAATGAACTCTGAAAAGGTTGAAAGTTGGCATGATATCATCATTTCATCCACATAGCATGTGCATGAAAGTTGAGAGGGTTACGGCAAAAACTGGATGCACTTCATGTACAAAACGGACAATCTCTTTCGAAGTATCAGGATTTCATCCGGAAACTCGTCTGTTACAAAGGGATTTCATTTTTTTAACCTTATTTGAACTCCTGACTTTTTGTGTGTTCAAAATGCACCATTCAAAGCCACATCATTATTTTTCAATCCTTTCTGACTTCATTTGTTATTTTTCATGCATTTACTAATTATTCTGAGCTATAAGACCCTAAATTGAAAAGCATTTCAAATGAACTCTGAAAAGGTTAAAAGTTGGCATGATATCATCATTTCATCCACATAGCATGTGCAAGAAAGTTGAGAGGGTTACGGCAAAAACTGGATGCACTTCGTGTACAAAACGGACAATCTCTTTCAAAGTATCAGGATTTCATCCGGAAACTCGTGTGTTACAAAGGGATTTCATTTTGTAAACCTTATTTGAACTCCTGACTTTTTGTGTGTTCAAAATGCACCATTCAAAGCCACATCATCATTTTTCAATCCTTTCTGACTTCATTTGTTATTTTTCATGCATTTACTAATTATTTTGAGCTATAAGACCCTAAAATTGAAAAGCATTTCAAATGAACTCTGAAAAGGTTGAAAGTTCGCATGATATCATCATTTCATCCACATAGCATGTGCAAGAAATTTGAGAGGGTTACGGCAAAAACTGGATGCACTTCGTGTACAAAACGGACAATCTCCTTCAAAGTATCAGGATTTCATCCGGAAACTCGTCTGTTACAAAGGGATTTCGTTTTTTAAACCTTATTTGAACTCCTGACTTTTTGTGTGTTCAAAATGCACCATTCAAAGCCACATCATCATATTTCAATCCTTTCTGACTTCATTTGTTATTTTTCATGCATTTACTAATTATTTTGAGCTATAAGACCCTAAAATTGAAAAGCATTTCAAATGAACTCTGAAAAGGTTGAAAGTTGGCATGATATCATCATTTCATCCACATAGCATGTGCAAGAAAGTTGAGAGGGTTACGGCAAAAACTGGATGCACTTCGTGTACAAAACGGACAATCTCCTTCAAAGTATCAGGATTTCATCCGGAAACTCGTCTGTTACAAAGGGATTTCATTTTTTAAACCTTATTTGAACTCCTGACTTTTTGTGTGTTCAAAATGCACCATTCAAAGCCACATCATCATATTTCAATCCTTTCTGACTTCATTTGTTATTTTTCATGCATTTAGTAATTATTTTGAGCTATAAGACCCTAAAATTGAAAAGCATTTCAGATGAACTCTGAAAAGGTTGAAAGTTGGCATGATATCATCATTTCATCCACATAGCATGTGCAAGAAAGTTGAGAGGGTTACGGCAAAAACTGGACGCACTTCGTGTACAAAACGGACAATCTCCTTCAAAGTATCAGGATTTCATCCGGAAACTCGTCTGTTACAAAGGGATTTCATTTTTTAAACCTTATTTGAACTCCTGACTTTTTGTGTGTTCAAAATGCACCATTCAAAGCCACATCATCATTTTTCAATCCTTTCTGACTTCATTTGTTATTTTTCATGCATTTACTAATTATTTTGAGCTATAAGACCCTAAAATTGAAAAGCATTTCAGATGAACTCTGAAAAGGTTGAAAGTTGGCATGATATCATCATTTCATCCACATAGCATGTGCAAGAAAGTTGAGAGGGTTACGGCAAAAACTGGATGCACTTCGTGTACAAAACGGACAATCTCTTTCAAAGTATCAGGATTTCATCCGGAAACTCGTGTGTTACAAAGGGATTTCATTTTTTAAACCTTATTTGAACTCCTGACTTTTTGTGTGTTCAAAATGCACCATTCAAAGCCACATCATCATTTTTCAATCCTTTCTGACTTCATTTGTTATTTTTCATGCATTTACTAATTATTTTGAGCCATAAGACCCTAAAATTGAAAAGCATTTCAAATGAACTCTGAAAAGGTTGAAAGTTGGCATGATATCATCATTTCATCCACATAGCATGTGCAAGAAAGTTGAGAGGGTTACGGCAAAAACTGGATGCACTTCGTGTACAAAACGGACAATCTATTTCAAAGTATCAGGATTTCATTCGGAAACTCGTGTGTTACAAAGGGATTTCATTTTGTAAACCTTATTTGAACTCCTGACTTTTTGTGTGTTCAAAATGCACCATTCAAAGCCACATCATCATTTTTCAATCCTTTCTGACTTCATTTGTTATTTTTCATGCATTTACTAATTATTTTGAGCTATAAGACCCTAAAATTGAAAAGCATTTCAAATGAACTCTGAAAAGGTTGAAAGTTGGCATGATATCATCATTTCATCCACATAGCATGTGCATGAAAGTTGAGAGGGTTACGGCAAAAACTGGATGCACTTCATGTACAAAACGGACAATCTCTTTCGAAGTATCAGGATTTCATCCGGAAACTCGTCTGTTACAAAGGGATTTCATTTTTTTAACCTTATTTGAACTCCTGACTTTTTGTGTGTTCAAAATGCACCATTCAAAGCCACATCATTATTTTTCAATCCTTTCTGACTTCATTTGTTATTTTTCATGCATTTACTAATTATTCTGAGCTATAAGACCCTAAAATTGAAAAGCATTTCAAATGAACTCTGAAAAGGTTAAAAGTTGGCATGATATCATCATTTCATCCACATAGCATGTGCAAGAAAGTTGAGAGGGTTACGGCAAAAACTGGATGCACTTCGTGTACAAAACGGACAATCTCTTTCAAAGTATCAGGATTTCATCCGGAAACTCGTGTGTTACAAAGGGATTTCATTTTGTAAACCTTATTTGAACTCCTGACTTTTTGTGTGTTCAAAATGCACCATTCAAAGCCACATCATCATTTTTCAATCCTTTCTGACTTCATTTGTTATTTTTCATGCATTTACTAATTATTTTGAGCTATAAGACCCTAAAATTGAAAAGCATTTCAAATGAACTCTGAAAAGGTTGAAAGTTCGCATGATATCATCATTTCATCCACATAGCATGTGCAAGAAATTTGAGAGGGTTACGGCAAAAACTGGATGCACTTCGTGTACAAAACGGACAATCTCCTTCAAAGTATCAGGATTTCATCCGGAAACTCGTCTGTTACAAAGGGATTTCGTTTTTTAAACCTTATTTGAACTCCTGACTTTTTGTGTGTTCAAAATGCACCATTCAAAGCCACATCATCATATTTCAATCCTTTCTGACTTCATTTGTTATTTTTCATGCATTTACTAATTATTTTGAGCTATAAGACCCTAAAATTGAAAAGCATTTCAAATGAACTCTGAAAAGGTTGAAAGTTGGCATGATATCATCATTTCATCCACATAGCATGTGCAAGAAAGTTGAGAGGGTTACGGCAAAAACTGGATGCACTTCGTGTACAAAACGGACAATCTCCTTCAAAGTATCAGGATTTCATCCGGAAACTCGTCTGTTACAAAGGGATTTCATTTTTTAAACCTTATTTGAACTCCTGACTTTTTGTGTGTTCAAAATGCACCATTCAAAGCCACATCATCATATTTCAATCCTTTCTGACTTCATTTGTTATTTTTCATGCATTTAGTAATTATTTTGAGCTATAAGACCCTAAAATTGAAAAGCATTTCAGATGAACTCTGAAAAGGTTGAAAGTTGGCATGATATCATCATTTCATCCACATAGCATGTGCAAGAAAGTTGAGAGGGTTACGGCAAAAACTGGACGCACTTCGTGTACAAAACGGACAATCTCCTTCAAAGTATCAGGATTTCATCCGGAAACTCGTCTGTTACAAAGGGATTTCATTTTTTAAACCTTATTTGAACTCCTGACTTTTTGTGTGTTCAAAATGCACCATTCAAAGCCACATCATCATTTTTCAATCCTTTCTGACTTCATTTGTTATTTTTCATGCATTTACTAATTATTTTGAGCTATAAGACCCTAAAATTGAAAAGCATTTCAGATGAACTCTGAAAAGGTTGAAAGTTGGCATGATATCATCATTTCATCCACATAGCATGTGCAAGAAAGTTGAGAGGGTTACGGCAAAAACTGGATGCACTTCGTGTACAAAACGGACAATCTCTTTCAAAGTATCAGGATTTCATCCGGAAACTCGTGTGTTACAAAGGGATTTCATTTTTTAAACCTTATTTGAACTCCTGACTTTTTGTGTGTTCAAAATGCACCATTCAAAGCCACATCATCATTTTTCAATCCTTTCTGACTTCATTTGTTATTTTTCATGCATTTACTAATTATTTTGAGCCATAAGACCCTAAAATTGAAAAGCATTTCAAATGAACTCTGAAAAGGTTGAAAGTTGGCATGATATCATCATTTCATCCACATAGCATGTGCAAGAAAGTTGAGAGGGTTACGGCAAAAACTGGATGCACTTCGTGTACAAAACGGACAATCTATTTCAAAGTATCAGGATTTCATTCGGAAACTCGTGTGTTACAAAGGGATTTCATTTTGTAAACCTTATTTGAACTCCTGACTTTTTGTGTGTTCAAAATGCACCATTCAAAGCCACATCATCATTTTTCAATCCTTTCTGACTTCATTTGTTATTTTTCATGCATTTACTAATTATTTTGAGCTATAATACCCTAAAATTGAAAAGCATTTCAAATGAACTCTGAAAAGGTTGAAAGTTGGCATGATATCATCATTTCATCCACATAGCATGTGCAAGAAAGTTGAGAGGGTTACGGCAAAAACTGGATGCACTTCATGTACAAAACGGACAATCTCTTTCAAAGTATCAGGATTTCATCCGGAAACTCGTGTGTTACAAAGGGATTCCATTTTTTAAACCTTATTTGAACTCCTGACTTTTTGTGTGTTCAAAATGCACCATTCAAAGCCACATCATCATTTTTCAATCCTTTCTGACTTCATTTGTTATTTTTCATGCATTTACTAATTATTTTGAGCTATAAGACCCTAAAATTGAAAAGCATTTCAAATGAACTCTGAAAAGGTTGAAAGTTGGCATGATATCATCATTTCATCCACATAGCATGTGCAAGAAAGTTGAGAGGGTTACGGCAAAAACTGGATGCACTTCGTGTACAAAACGGACAATCTATTTCAAAGTATCAGGATTTCATTCGGAAACTCGTGTGTTACAAAGGGATTTCATTTTGTAAACCTTATTTGAACTCCTGACTTTTTGTGTGTTCAAAATGCACCATTCAAAGCCACATCATCATTTTTCAATCCTTTCTGACTTCATTTGTTATTTTTCATGCATTTACTAATTATTTTGAGCTATAAGACCCTAAAATTGAAAAGCATTTCAAATGAACTCTGAAAAGGTTGAAAGTTGGCATGATATCATCATTTCATCCACATAGCATGTGCAAGAAAGTTGAGAGGGTTACGGCAAAAACTGGATGCACTTCATGTACAAAACGGACAATCTCCTTCAAAGTATCAGGATTTCATCCGGAAACTCGTCTGTTACAAAGGGATTTCATTTTTTAAACCTTATTTGAACTCCTGACTTTTTGTGTGTTCAAAATGCACCATTCAAAGCCACATCATCATTTTTCAATCCTTTCTGACTTCATTTGTTATTTTTCATGCATTTACTAATTATTTTGAGCTATAAGACCCTAAAATTGAAAAGCATTTCAGATGAACTCTGAAAAGGTTGAAAGTTGGCATGATATCATCATTTCATCCACATAGCATGTGCAAGAAAGTTGAGAGGGTTACGGCAAAAACTGGATGCACTTCGTGTACAAAACGGACAATCTCTTTCAAAGTATCAGGATTTCATCCGGAAACTCGTGTGTTACAAAGGGATTTCATTTTTTAAACCTTATTTGAACTCCTGACTTTTTGTTTGTTCAAAATGCACCATTCAAAGCCACATCATCATTTTTCAATCCTTTCTGACTTCATTTGTTATTTTTCATGCATTTACTAATTATTTTGAGCCATAAGACCCTAAAATTGAAAAGCATTTCAAATGAACTCTGAAAAGGTTGAAAGTTGGCATGATATCATCATTTCATCCACATAGCATGTGCAAGAAAGTTGAGAGGGTTACGGCAAAAACTGGATGCACTTCGTGTACAAAACGGACAATCTATTTCAAAGTATCAGGATTTCATTCGGAAACTCGTGTGTTACAAAGGGATTTCATTTTGTAAACCTTATTTGAACTCCTGACTTTTTGTGTGTTCAAAATGCACCATTCAAAGCCACATCATCATTTTTCAATCCTTTCTGACTTCATTTGTTATTTTTCATGCATTTACTAATTATTTTGAGCTATAAGACCCTAAAATTGAAAAGCATTTCAAATGAACTCTGAAAAGGTTGAAAGTTGGCATGATATCATCATTTCATCCACATAGCATGTGCAAGAAAGTTGAGAGGGTTACGGCAAAAACTGGATGCACTTCATGTACAAAACGGACAATCTCTTTCAAAGTATCAGGATTTCATCCGGAAACTCGTGTGTTACAAAGGGATTTCATTTTTTAAACCTTATTTGAACTCCTGACTTTTTGTGTGTTCAAAATGCACCATTCAAAGCCACATCATCATTTTTCAATCCTTTCTGACTTCATTTGTTATTTTTCATGCATTTACTAATTATTTTGAGCTATAAGACCCTAAAATTGAAAAGCATTTCAAATGAACTCTGAAAAGGTTGAAAGTTGGCATGATATCATCATTTCATCCACATAGCATGTGCAAGAAAGTTGACAGGGTTACGGCAAAAACTGGATGCACTTCGTGTACAAAACGGACAATCTATTTCAAAGTATCAGGATTTCATTCGGAAACTCGTGTGTTACAAAGGGATTTCATTTTGTAAACCTTATTTGAACTCCTGACTTTTTGTGTGTTCAAAATGCACCATTCAAAGCCACATCATCATTTTTCAATCCTTTCTGACTTCATTTGTTATTTTTCATGCATTTACTAATTATTTTGAGCTATAAGACCCTAAAATTGAAAAGCATTTCAAATGAACTCTGAAAAGGTTGAAAGTTGGCATGATATCATCATTTCATCCACATAGCATGTGCAAGAAAGTTGAGAGGGTTACGGCAAAAACTGGATGCACTTCATGTACAAAACGGACAATCTCTTTCAAAGTATCAGGATTTCATCCGGAAACTCGTGTGTTACAAAGGGATTTCATTTTGTAAACCTTATTTGAACTCCTGACTTTTTGTGTGTTCAAAATGCACCATTCAAAGCCACATCATCATTTTTCAATCCTTTCTGACTTCATTTGTTATTTTTCATGCATTTACTAATTATTTTGAGCTATAAGACCCTAAAATTGAAAAGCATTTCAAATGAACTCTGAAAAGGTTGAAAGTTGGCATGATATCATCATTTCATCCACATAGCATGTGCAAGAAAGTTGAGAGGGTTACGGCAAAAACTGGATGCACTTCGTGTACAAAACGGACAATCTATTTCAAAGTATCAGGATTTCATTCGGAAACTCGTGTGTTACAAAGGGATTTCATTTTGTAAACCTTATTTGAACTCCTGACTTTTTGTGTGTTCAAAATGCACCATTCAAAGCCACATCATCATTTTTCAATCCTTTCTGACTTCATTTGTTATTTTTCATGCATTTACTAATTATTTTGAGCTATAAGACCCTAAAATTGAAAAGCATTTCAAATGAACTCTGAAAAGGTTGAAAGTTGGCATGATATCATCATTTCATCCACATAGCATGTGCAAGAAAGTTGAGAGGGTTACGGCAAAAACTGGATGCACTTCATGTACAAAACGGACAATCTCTTTCAAAGTATCAGGATTTCATCCGGAAACTCGTGTGTTACAAAGGGATTTCATTTTTTAAACCTTATTTGAACTCCTGACTTTTTGTGTGTTCAAAATGCACCATTCAAAGCCACATCATCATTTTTCAATCCTTTCTGACTTCATTTGTTATTTTTCATGCATTTACTAATTATTTTGAGCTATAAGACCCTAAAATTGAAAAGCATTTCAAATGAACTCTGAAAAGGTTGAAAGTTGGCATGATATCATCATTTCATCCACATAGCATGTGCAAGAAAGTTGAGAGGGTTACGGCAAAAACTGGATGCACTTCGTGTACAAAACGGACAATCTATTTCAAAGTATCAGGATTTCATTCGGAAACTCGTGTGTTACAAAGGGATTTCATTTTGTAAACCTTATTTGAACTCTTGACTTTTTGTGTGTTCAAAATGCACCATTCAAAGCCACATCATCATTTTTCAATCCTTTCTGACTTCATTTGTTATTTTTCATGCATTTACTAATTATTTTGAGCTATAAGACCCTAAAATTGAAAAGCATTTCAAATGAACTCTGAAAAGGTTGAAAGTTGGCATGATATCATCATTTCATCCACATAGCATGTGCAAGAAAGTTGAGAGGGTTACGGCAAAAACTGGATGCACTTCATGTACAAAACGGACAATCTCTTTCAAAGTATCAGGATTTCATCCGGAAACTCGTGTGTTACAAAGGGATTTCATTTTGTAAACCTTATTGGAACTCCTGACTTTTTGTGTGTTCAAAATGCACCATTCAAAGCCACATCATCATTTTTCAATCCTTTCTGACTTCATTTGTTATTTTTCATGCATTTACTAATTATTTTGAGCTATAAGACCCTAAAATTGAAAAGCATTTCAAATGAACTCTGAAAAGGTTGAAAGTTGGCATGATATCATCATTTCATCCACATAGCATGTGCAAGAAATTTGAGAGGGTTACGGCAAAAACTGGATGCACTTCGTGTACAAAACGGACAATCTCCTTCAAAGTATCAGGATTTCATCCGGAAACTCGTCTGTTACAAAGGGATTTCGTTTTTTAAACCTTATTTGAACTCCTGACTTTTTGTGTGTTCAAAATGCACCATTCAAAGCCACATCATCATATTTCAATCCTTTCTGACTTCATTTGTTATTTTTCATGCATTTACTAATTATTTTGAGCTATAAGACCCTAAAATTGAAAAGCATTTCAAATGAACTCTGAAAAGGCTGAAAGTTGGCATGATATCATCATTTCATCCACATAGCATGTGCAAGAAAGTTGAGAGGGTTACGGCAAAAACTGGATGCACTTCGTGTACAAAACGGACAATCTCCTTCAAAGTATCAGGATTTCATCCGGAAACTCGTCTGTTACAAAGGGATTTCATTTTTTAAACCTTATTTGAACTCCTGACTTTTTGTGTGTTCAAAATGCACCATGAAAAGCCACATCATCATATTTCAATCCTTTCTGACTTCATTTGTTATTTTTCATGCATTTAGTAATTATTTTGAGCTATAAGACCCTAAAATTGAAAAGCATTTCAGATGAACTCTGAAAACGTTGAAAGTTGGCATGATATCATCATTTCATCCACATAGCATGTGCAAGAAAGTTGAGAGGGTTACGGCAAAAACTGGACGCACTTCGTGTACAAAACGGACAATCTCCTTCAAAGTATCAGGATTTCATCCGGAAACTCGTCTGTTACAAAGGGATTTCATTTTTTAAACCTTATTTGAACTCCTGACTTTTTGTGTGTTCAAAATGCACCATTCAAAGCCACATCATCATTTTTCAATCCTTTCTGACTTCATTTGTTATTTTTCATGCATTTACTAATTATTTTGAGCTATAAGACCCTAAAATTGAAAAGCATTTCAGATGAACTCTGAAAAGGTTGAAAGTTGGCATGATATCATCATTTCATCCACATAGCATGTGCAAGAAAGTTGAGAGGGTTACGGCAAAAACTGGATGCACTTCGTGTACAAAACGGACAATCTCTTTCAAAGTATCAGGATTTCATCCGGAAACTCGTGTGTTACAAAGGGATTTCATTTTTTAAACCTTATTTGAACTCCTGACTTTTTGTGTGTTCAAAATGCACCATTCAAAGCCACATCATCATTTTTCAATCCTTTCTGACTTCATTTGTTATTTTTCATGCATTTACTAATTATTTTGAGCCATAAGACCCTAAAATTGAAAAGCATTTCAAATGAACTCTGAAAAGGTTGAAAGTTGGCATGATATCATCATTTCATCCACATAGCATGTGCAAGAAAGTTGAGAGGGTTACGGCAAAAACTGGATGCACTTCGTGTACAAAACGGACAATCTATTTCAAAGTATCAGGATTTCATTTGGAAACTCGTGTGTTACAAAGGGATTTCATTTTGTAAACCTTATTTGAACTCCTGACTTTTTGTGTGTTCAAAATGCACCATTCAAAGCCACATCATCATTTTTCAATCCTTTCTGACTTCATTTGTTATTTTTCATGCATTTACTAATTATTTTGAGCTATAAGACCCTAAAATTGAAAAGCATTTCAAATGAACTCTGAAAAGGTTGAAAGTTGGCATGATATCATCATTTCATCCACATAGCATGTGCAAGAAAGTTGAGAGGGTTACGGCAAAAACTGGATGCACTTCATGTACAAAACGGACAATCTCTTTCAAAGTATCAGGATTTCATCCGGAAACTCGTGTGTTACAAAGGGATTTCATTTTTTAAACCTTATTTGAACTCCTGACTTTTTGTGTGTTCAAAATGCACCATTCAAAGCCACATCATCATTTTTCAATCCTTTCTGACTTCATTTGTTATTTTTCATGCATTTACTAATTATTTTGAGCTATAAGACCCTAAAATTGAAAAGCATTTCAAATGAACTCTGAAAAGGTTGAAAGTTGGCATGATATCATCATTTCATCCACATAGCATGTGCAAGAAAGTTGAGAGGGTTACGGCAAAAACTGGATGCACTTCGTGTACAAAACGGACAATCTATTTCAAAGTATCAGGATTTCATTCGGAAACTCGTGTGTTACAAAGGGATTTCATTTTGTAAACCTTATTTGAACTCCTGACTTTTTGTGTGTTCAAAATGCACCATTCAAAGCCACATCATCATTTTTCAATCCTTTCTGACTTCATTTGTTATTTTTCATGCATTTACTAATTATTTTGAGCTATAAGACCCTAAAATTGAAAAGCATTTCAAATGAACTCTGAAAAGGTTGAAAGTTGGCATGATATCATCATTTCATCCACATAGCATGTGCAAGAAAGTTGAGAGGGTTACGGCAAAAACTGGATGCACTTCATGTACAAAACGGACAATCTCTTTCAAAGTATCAGGATTTCATCCGGAAACTCGTGTGTTACAAAGGGATTTCATTTTGTAAACCTTATTTGAACTCCTGACTTTTTGTGTGTTCAAAATGCACCATTCAAAGCCACATCATCATTTTTCAATCCTTTCTGACTTCATTTGTTATTTTTCATGCATTTACTAATTATTTTGAGCTATAAGACCCTAAAATTGAAAAGCATTTCAAATGAACTCTGAAAAGGTTGAAAGTTGGCATGATATCATCATTTCATCCACATAGCATGTGCAAGAAATTTGAGAGGGTTACGGTAAAAACTGGATGCACTTCGTGTACAAAACGGACAATCTCCTTCAAAGTATCAGGATTTCATCCGGAAACTCGTCTATTACAAAGGGATTTCATTTTTTAAACCTTATTTGAACTCCTGACTTTTTGTGTGTTCAAAATGCACCATTCAAAGCCACATCATCATATTTCAATCCTTTCTGACTTCATTTGTTATTTTTCATGCATTTACTAATTATTTTGAGCTATAAGACCCTAAAATTGAAAAGCATTTCAAATGAACTCTGAAAAGGTTGAAAGTTGGCATGATATCATCATTTCATCCACATAGCATGTGCAAGAAAGTTGAGAGGGTTACGGCAAAAACTGGATGCACTTCGTGTACAAAACGGACAATCTCCTTCAAAGTATCAAGATTTCATCCGGAAACTCGTCTGTTACAAAGGGATTTCATTTTTTAAACCTTATTTGAACTCCTGACTTTTTGTGTGTTCAAAATGCACCATTCAAAGCCACATCATCATATTTCAATCCTTTCTGACTTCATTTGTTATTTTTCATGCATTTAGTAATTATTTTGAGCTATAAGACCCTAAAATTGAAAAGCATTTCAGATGAACTCTGAAAAGGTTGAAAGTTGGCATGATATCATCATTTCATCCACATAGCATGTGCAAGAAAGTTGAGAGGGTTACGGCAAAAACTGGACGCACTTCGTGTACAAAACGGACAATCTCCTTCAAAGTATCAGGATTTCATCCGGAAACTCGTCTGTTACAAAGGGATTTCATTTTTTAAACCTTATTTGAACTCCTGACTTTTTGTGTGTTCAAAATGCACCATTCAAAGCCACATCATCATTTTTCAATCCTTTCTGACTTCATTTGTTATTTTTCATGCATTTACTAATTATTTTGAGCTATAAGACCCTAAAATTGAAAAGCATTTCAGATGAACTCTGAAAAGGTTGAAAGTTGGCATGATATCATCATTTCATCCACATAGCATGTGCAAGAAAGTTGAGAGGGTTACGGCAAAAACTGGATGCACTTCGTGTACAAAACGGACAATCTCTTTCAAAGTATCAGGATTTCATCCGGAAACTCGTGTGTTACAAAGGGATTTCATTTTTTAAACCTTATTTGAACTCCTGACTTTTTGTGTGTTCAAAATGCACCATTCAAAGCCACATCATCATTTTTCAATCCTTTCTGACTTCATTTGTTATTTTTCATGCATTTACTAATTATTTTGAGCTATAAGACCCTAAAATTGAAAAGCATTTCAAATGAACTCTGAAAAGGTTGAAAGTTGGCATGATATCATCATTTCATCCACATAGCATGTGCAAGAAAGTTGAGAGGGTTACGGCAAAAACTGGACGCACTTCGTGTACAAAACGGACAATCTCCTTCAAAGTATCAGGATTTCATCCGGAAACTCGTCTGTTACAAAGGGATTTCATTTTTTAAACCTTATTTGAACTCCTGACTTTTTGTGTGTTCAAAATGCACCATTCAAAGCCACATCATCATTTTTCAATCCTTTCTGACTTCATTTGTTATTTTTCATGCATTTACTAATTATTTTGAGCTATAAGACCCTAAAATTGAAAAGCATTTCAGATGAACTCTGAAAAGGTTGAAAGTTGGCATGATATCATCATTTCATCCACATAGCATGTGCAAGAAAGTTGAGAGGGTTACGGCAAAAACTGGATGCACTTCGTGTACAAAACGGACAATCTCTTTCAAAGTATCAGGATTTCATCCGGAAACTCGTGTGTTACAAAGGGATTTCATTTTTTAAACCTTATTTGAACTCCTGACTTTTTGTGTGTTCAAAATGCACCATTCAAAGCCACATCATCATTTTTCAATCCTTTCTGACTTCATTTGTTATTTTTCATGCATTTACTAATTATTTTGAGCCATAAGACCCTAAAATTGAAAAGCATTTCAAATGAACTCTGAAAAGGTTGAAAGTTGGCATGATATCATCATTTCATCCACATAGCATGTGCAAGAAAGTTGAGAGGGTTACGGCAAAAACTGGATGCACTTCGTGTACAAAACGGACAATCTATTTCAAAGTATCAGGATTTCATTTGGAAACTCGTGTGTTACAAAGGGATTTCATTTTGTAAACCTTATTTGAACTCCTGACTTTTTGTGTGTTCAAAATGCACCATTCAAAGCCACATCATCATTTTTCAATCCTTTCTGACTTCATTTGTTATTTTTCATGCATTTACTAATTATTTTGAGCTATAAGACCCTAAAATTGAAAAGCATTTCAGATGAACTCTGAAAAGGTTGAAAGTTGGCATGATATCATCATTTCATCCACATAGCATGTGCAAGAAATTTGAGAGGGTTACGGCAAAAACTGGATGCACTTCGTGTACAAAACGGACAATCTCCTTCAAAGTATCAGGATTTCATCCGGAAACTCGTCTATTACAAAGGGATTTCATTTTTTAAACCTTATTTGAACTCCTGACTTTTTGTGTGTTCAAAATGCACCATTCAAAGCCACATCATCATATTTCAATCCTTTCTGACTTCATTTGTTATTTTTCATGCATTTACTAATTATTTTGAGCTATAAGACCCTAAAATTGAAAAGCATTTCAAATGAACTCTGAAAAGGTTGAAAGTTGGCATGATATCATCATTTCATCCACATAGCATGTGCAAGAAAGTTGAGAGGGTTACGGCAAAAACTGGATGCACTTCGTGTACAAAACGGACAATCTATTTCAAAGTATCAGGATTTCATTCGGAAACTCGTGTGTTACAAAGGGATTTCATTTTGTAAACCTTATTTGAACTCCTGACTTTTTGTGTGTTCAAAATGCACCATTCAAAGCCACATCATCATTTTTCAATCCTTTCTGACTTCATTTGTTATTTTTCATGCATTTACTAATTATTTTGAGCTATAAGACCCTAAAATTGAAAAGCATTTCAAATGAACTCTGAAAAGGTTGAAAGTTGGCATGATATCATCATTTCATCCACATAGCATGTGCAAGAAAGTTGAGAGGGTTACGGCAAAAACTGGATGCACTTCATGTACAAAACGGACAATCTCTTTCAAAGTATCAGGATTTCATCCGGAAACTCGTGTGTTACAAAGGGATTTCATTTTGTAAACCTTATTTGAACTCCTGACTTTTTGTGTGTTCAAAATGCACCATTCAAAGCCACATCATCATTTTTCAATCCTTTCTGACTTCATTTGTTATTTTTCATGCATTTACTAATTATTTTGAGCTATAAGACCCTAAAATTGAAAAGCATTTCAAATGAACTCTGAAAAGGTTGAAAGTTGGCATGATATCATCATTTCATCCACATAGCATGTGCAAGAAATTTGAGAGGGTTACGGCAAAAACTGGATGCACTTCGTGTACAAAACGGACAATCTCCTTCAAAGTATCAGGATTTCATCCGGAAACTCGTCTATTACAAAGGGATTTCATTTTTTAAACCTTATTTGAACTCCTGACTTTTTGTGTGTTCAAAATGCACCATTCAAAGCCACATCATCATATTTCAATCCTTTCTGACTTCATTTGTTATTTTTCATGCATTTACTAATTATTTTGAGCTATAAGACCCTAAAATTGAAAAGCATTTCAAATGAACTCTGAAAAGGTTGAAAGTTGGCATGATATCATCATTTCATCCACATAGCATGTGCAAGAAAGTTGAGAGGGTTACGGCAAAAACTGGATGCACTTCGTGTACAAAACGGACAATCTCCTTCAAAGTATCAGGATTTCATCCGGAAACTCGTCTGTTACAAAGGGATTTCATTTTTTAAACCTTATTTGAACTCCTGACTTTTTGTGTGTTCAAAATGCACCATTCAAAGCCACATCATCATATTTCAATCCTTTCTGACTTCATTTGTTATTTTTCATGCATTTAGTAATTATTTTGAGCTATAAGACCCTAAAATTGAAAAGCATTTCAGATGAACTCTGAAAAGGTTGAAAGTTGGCATGATATCATCATTTCATCCACATAGCATGTGCAAGAAAGTTGAGAGGGTTACGGCAAAAACTGGACGCACTTCGTGTACAAAACGGACAATCTCCTTCAAAGTATCAGGATTTCATCCGGAAACTCGTCTGTTACAAAGGGATTTCATTTTTTAAACCTTATTTGAACTCCTGACTTTTTGTGTGTTCAAAATGCACCATTCAAAGCCACATCATCATTTTTCAATCCTTTCTGACTTCATTTGTTATTTTTCATGCATTTACTAATTATTTTGAGCTATAAGACCCTAAAATTGAAAAGCATTTCAGATGAACTCTGAAAAGGTTGAAAGTTGGCATGATATCATCATTTCATCCACATAGCATGTGCAAGAAAGTTGAGAGGGTTACGGCAAAAACTGGATGCACTTCGTGTACAAAACGGACAATCTCTTTCAAAGTATCAGGATTTCATCCGGAAACTCGTGTGTTACAAAGGGATTTCATTTTTTAAACCTTATTTGAACTCCTGACTTTTTGTGTGTTCAAAATGCACCATTCAAAGCCACATCATCATTTTTCAATCCTTTCTGACTTCATTTGTTATTTTTCATGCATTTACTAATTATTTTGAGCTATAAGACCCTAAAATTGAAAAGCATTTCAAATGAACTCTGAAAAGGTTGAAAGTTGGCATGATATCATCATTTCATCCACATAGCATGTGCAAGAAAGTTGAGAGGGTTACGGCAAAAACTGGATGCACTTCGTGTACAAAACGGACAATCTATTTCAAAGTATCAGGATTTCATTCGGAAACTCGTGTGTTACAAAGGGATTTCATTTTGTAAACCTTATTTGAACTCCTGACTTTTTGTGTGTTCAAAATGCACCATTCAAAGCCACATCATCATTTTTCAATCCTTTCTGACTTCATTTGTTATTTTTCATGCATTTACTAATTATTTTGAGCTATAAGACCCTAAAATTGAAAAGCATTTCAAATGAACTCTGAAAAGGTTGAAAGTTGGCATGATATCATCATTTCATCCACATAGCATGTGCAAGAAAGTTGAGAGGGTTACGGCAAAAACTGGATGCACTTCATGTACAAAACAGACAATCTCTTTCAAAGTATCAGGATTTCATCCGGAAACTCGTGTGTTACAAAGGGATTTCATTTTTTAAACCTTATTTGAACTCCTGACTTTTTGTGTGTTCAAAATGCACCATTCAAAGCCACATCATCATTTTTCAATCCTTTCTGACTTCATTTGTTATTTTTCATGCATTTACTAATTATTTTGAGCTATAAGACCCTAAAATTGAAAAGCATTTCAAATGAACTCTGAAAAGGTTGAAAGTTGGCATGATATCATCATTTCATCCACATAGCATGTGCAAGAAAGTTGATAGGGTTACGGCAAAAACTGGATGCACTTCGTGTACAAAACGGACAATCTCTTTCAAAGTATCAGGATTTCATCCGGAAACTCGTGTGTTACAAAGGGATTTCATTTTGTAAACCTTATTTGAACTCCGGACTTTTTGTGTGTTCAAAATGCACCATTCAAAGCCACATCATCATATTTCAATCCTTTCTGACTTCATTTGTTATTTTTCATGCATTTACTAATTATTTTGAGCTATAAGACCCTAAAATTGAAAAGCATTTCAAATGAACTCTGAAAAGGTAGAAAGTTGGCATGATATCATCATTTCATCCACATAGCATGTGCAAGAAAGTTGAGAGGGTTACGGCAAAAACTGGATGCACTTCGTGTACAAAACGGACAATCTCCTTCAAAGTATCAGGATTTCATCCGGAAACTCGTCTGTTACAAAGGGATTTCATTTTTTAAACCTTATTTGAACTCCTGACTTTTTGTGTGTTCAAAATGCACCATTCAAAGCCACATCATCATATTTCAATCCTTTCTGACTTCATTTGTTATTTTTCATGCATTTACTAATTAATTTGAGCTATAAGACCCTAAAATTGAAAAGCATTTCAGATGAACTCTGAAAAGGTTGAAAGTTGGCATGATATCATCATTTCATCCACATAGCATGTGCAAGAAAGTTGAGAGGGTTACGGCAAAAACTGGATGCACTTCGTGTACAAAACGGACAATCTCCTTCAAAGTATCAGGATTTCATCCGGAAACTCGTCTGTTACAAAGGGATTTCATTTTTTAAACCTTATTTGAACTCCTGACTTTTTGTGTGTTCAAAATGCACCATTCAAAGCCACATCATCATTTTTCAATCCTTTCTAACTTCATTTGTTATTTTTCATGCATTTAGTAATTATTTTGAGCTATAAGACCCTAAAACTGAAAAGCATTTCAGATGAACTCTGAAAAGGTTGAAAGTTGGCATGATATCATCATTTCATCCACATAGCATGTGCAAGAAAGTTGATAGGGTTACGGCAAAAACTGGACGCACTTCGTGTACAAAACGGACAATCTCTTTCAAAGTATCAGGATTTCATCCGGAAACTCGTGTGTTACAAAGGGATTTCATTTTTTAAACCTTATTTGAACTCCTGACTTTTTCTGTGTTCAAAATGCACCATTCAAAGCCACATCATCATTTTTCAATCCTTTCTGACTTCATTTGTTATTTTTCATGCATTTACTAATTATTTTGAGCTATAAGACCCTAAAATTGAAAAGCATTTCAAATGAACTCTGAAAAGGTTGAAAGTTGGCATGATATCATCATTTCATCCACATAGCATGTGCAAGAAAGTTGAGAGGGTTACGGCAAAAACTGGATGCACTTCGTGTACAAAACGGACAATCTATTTCAAAGTATCAGGATTTCATCCGGAAACTCGTGTGTTACAAAGGGATTTCATTTTGTAAACCTTATTTGAACTCCTGACTTTTTGTGTGTTCAAAATGCACCATTCAAAGCCACATCATCATTTTTCAATCCTTTCTGACTTCATTTGTTATTTTTCATGCATTTACTAATTATTTTGAGCTATAAGACCCTAAAATTGAAAAGCATTTCAAATGAACTCTGAAAAGGTTGAAAGTTGGCATGATATCATCATTTCATCCACATAGCATGTGCAAGAAAGTTGAGAGGGTTACGGCAAAAACTGGATGCACTTCGTGTACAAAACGGACAATCTATTTCAAAGTATCAGGATTTCATTCGGAAACTCGTGTGTTACAAAGGGATTTCATTTTGTAAACCTTATTTGAACTCCTGACTTTTTGTGTGTTCAAAATTCACCATTCAAAGCCACATCATCATTTTTCAATCCTTTCTGACTTCATTTGTTATTTTTCATGCATTTACTAATTATTTTGAGCTATAAGACCCTAAAATTGAAAAGCATTTCAAATGAACTCTGAAAAGGTTGAAAGTTGGCATGATATCATCATTTCATCCACATAGCATGTGCAAGAAAGTTGAGAGGGTTACGGCAAAAACTGGATGCACTTCATGTACAAAACAGACAATCTCTTTCAAAGTATCAGGATTTCATCCGGAAACTCGTGTGTTACAAAGGGATTTCATTTTTTAAACCTTATTTGAACTCCTGACTTTTTGTGTGTTCAAAATGCACCATTCAAAGCCACATCATCATTTTTCAATCCTTTCTGACTTCATTTGTTATTTTTCATGCATTTACTAATTATTTTGAGCTATAAGACCCTAAAATTGAAAAGCATTTCAAATGAACTCTGAAAAGGTTGAAAGTTGGCATGATATCATCATTTCATCCACATAGCATGTCCAAGAAAGTTGATAGGGTTACGGCAAAAACTGGATGCACTTCGTGTACAAAACGGACAATCTCTTTCAAAGTATCAGGATTTCATCCGGAAACTCGTGTGTTACAAAGGGATTTCATTTTGTAAACCTTATTTGAACTCCGGACTTTTTGTGTGTTCAAAATGCACCATTCAAAGCCACATCATCATATTTCAATCCTTTCTGACTTCATTTGTTATTTTTCATGCATTTACTAATTATTTTGAGCTATAAGACCCTAAAATTGAAAAGCATTTCAAATGAACTCTGAAAAGGTAGAAAGTTGGCATGATATCATCATTTCATCCACATAGCATGTGCAAGAAAGTTGAGAGGGTTACGGCAAAAACTGGATGCACTTCGTGTACAAAACGGACAATCTCCTTCAAAGTATCAGGATTTCATCCGGAAACTCGTCTGTTACAAAGGGATTTCATTTTTTAAACCTTATTTGAACTCCTGACTTTTTGTGTGTTCAAAATGCACCATTCAAAGCCACATCATCATATTTCAATCCTTTCTGACTTCATTTGTTATTTTTCATGCATTTACTAATTATTTTGAGCTATAAGACCCTAAAATTGAAAAGCATTTCAGATGAACTCTGAAAAGGTTGAAAGTTGGCATGATATCATCATTTCATCCACATAGCATGTGCAAGAAAGTTGAGATGGTTACGGCAAAAACTGGATGCACTTCGTGTACAAAACGGACAATCTCCTTCAAAGTATCAGGATTTCATCCGGAAACTCGTCTGTTACAAAGGGATTTCATTTTTTAAACCTTATTTGAACTCCTGACTTTTTGTGTGTTCAAAATGCACCATTCAAAGCCACATCATCATATTTCAATCCTTTCTGACTTCATTTGTTATTTTTCATGCATTTACTAATTATTTTGAGCTATAAGACCCTAAAACTGAAAAGCATTTCAGATGAACTCTGAAAAGGTTGAAAGTTGGCATGATATCATCATTTCATCCACATAGCATGTGCAAGAAAGTTGATAGGGTTACGGCAAAAACTGGACGCACTTCGTGTACAAAACGGACAATCTCTTTCAAAGTATCAGGATTTCATCCGGAAACTCGTGTGTTACAAAGGGATTTCATTTTTTAAACCTTATTTGAACTCCTGACTTTTTGTGTGTTCAAAATGCACCATTCAAAGCCACATCATCATATTTCAATCCTTTCTGACTTCATTTGTTATTTTTCATGCATTTACTAATTATTTTGAGCTATAAGACCCTAAAATTGAAAAGCATTTCAGATGAACTCTGAAAAGGTTGAAAGTTGGCATGATATCATCATTTCATCCACATAGCATGTGCAAGAAAGTTGAGATGGTTACGGCAAAAACTGGATGCACTTCGTGTACAAAACGGACAATCTCCTTCAAAGTATCAGGATTTCATCCGGAAACTCGTCTGTTACAAAGGGATTTCATTTTTTAAACCTTATTTGAACTCCTGACTTTTTGTGTGTTCAAAATGCACCATTCAAAGCCACATCATCATATTTCAATCCTTTCTGACTTCATTTGTTATTTTTCATGCATTTACTAATTATTTTGAGCTATAAGACCCTAAAACTGAAAAGCATTTCAGATGAACTCTGAAAAGGTTGAAAGTTGGCATGATATCATCATTTCATCCACATAGCATGTGCAAGAAAGTTGATAGGGTTACGGCAAAAACTGGACGCACTTCGTGTACAAAACGGACAATCTCTTTCAAAGTATCAGGATTTCATCCGGAAACTCGTGTGTTACAAAGGGATTTCATTTTTTAAACCTTATTTGAACTCCTGACTTTTTCTGTGTTCAAAATGCACCATTCAAAGCCACATCATCATTTTTCAATCCTTTCTGACTTCATTTGTTATTTTTCATGCATTTACTAATTATTTTGAGCTATAAGACCCTAAAATTGAAAAGCATTTCAAATGAACTCTGAAAAGGTTGAAAGTTGGCATGATATCATCATTTCATCCACATAGCATGTGCAAGAAAGTTGAGAGGGTTACGGCAAAAACTGGATGCACTTCGTGTACAAAACGGACAATCTATTTCAAAGTATCAGGATTTCATCCGGAAACTCGTGTGTTACAAAGGGATTTCATTTTGTAAACCTTATTTGAACTCCTGACTTTTTGTGTGTTCAAAATGCACCATTCAAAGCCACATCATCATTTTTCAATCCTTTCTGACTTCATTTGTTATTTTTCATGCATTTACTAATTATTTTGAGCTATAAGACCCTAAAATTGAAAAGCATTTCAAATGAACTCTGAAAAGGTTGAAAGTTGGCATGATATCATCATTTCATCCACATAGCATGTGCAAGAAAGTTGAGAGGGTTACGGCAAAAACTGGATGCACTTCGTGTACAAAACGGACAATCTATTTCAAAGTATCAGGATTTCATTCGAAAACTCGTGTGTTACAAAGGGATTTCATTTTGTAAACCTTATTTGAACTCCTGACTTTTTGTGTGTTCAAAATGCACCATTCAAAGCCACATCATCATTTTTCAATCCTTTCTGACTTCATTTGTTATTTTTCATGCATTTACTAATTATTTTGAGCTATAAGACCCTAAAATTGAAAAGCATTTCAAATGAACTCTGAAAAGGTTGAAAGTTGGCATGATATCATCATTTCATCCACATAGCATGTGCAAGAAAGTTGAGAGGGTTACGGCAAAAACTGGATGCACTTCATGTACAAAACAGACAATCTCTTTCAAAGTATCAGGATTTCATCCGGAAACTCGTGTGTTACAAAGGGATTTCATTTTTTAAACCTTATTTGAACTCCTGACTTTTTGTGTGTTCAAAATGCACCATTCAAAGCCACATCATCATTTTTCAATCCTTTCTGACTTCATTTGTTATTTTTCATGCATTTACTAATTATTTTGAGCTATAAGACCCTAAAATTGAAAAGCATTTCAAATGAACTCTGAAAAGGTTGAAAGTTGGCATGATATCATCATTTCATCCACATAGCATGTGCAAGAAAGTTGATAGGGTTACGGCAAAAACTGGATGCACTTCGTGTACAAAACGGACAATCTCTTTCAAAGTATCAGGATTTCATCCGGAAACTCGTGTGTTACAAAGGGATTTCATTTTGTAAACCTTATTTGAACTCCGGACTTTTTGTGTGTTCAAAATGCACCATTCAAAGCCACATCATCATATTTCAATCCTTTCTGACTTCATTTGTTATTTTTCATGCATTTACTAATTATTTTGAGCTATAAGACCCTAAAATTGAAAAGCATTTCAAATGAACTCTGAAAAGGTAGAATGTTGGCACGATATCATCATTTCATCCACATAGCATGTGCAAGAAAGTTGAGAGGGTTACGGCAAAAACTGGATGCACTTCGTGTACAAAACGGACAATCTCCTTCAAAGTATCAGGATTTCATCCGGAAACTCGTCTGTTACAAAGGGATTTCATTTTTTAAACCTTATTTGAACTCCTGACTTTTTGTGTGTTCAAAATGCACCATTCAAAGCCACATCATCATATTTCAATCCTTTCTGACTTCATTTGTTATTTTTCATGCATTTACTAATTATTTTGAGCTATAAGACCCTAAAATTGAAAAGCATTTCAGATGAACTCTGAAAAGGTTGAAAGTTGGCATGATATCATCATTTCATCCACATAGCATGTGCAAGAAAGTTGAGAGGGTTACGGCAAAAACTGGATGCACTTCGTGTACAAAACGGACAATCTCCTTCAAAGTATCAGGATTTCATCCGGAAACTCGTCTGTTACAAAGGGATTTCATTTTTTAAACCTTATTTGAACTCCTGACTTTTTGTGTGTTCAAAATGCACCATTCAAAGCCACATCATCATTTTTCAATCCTTTCTAACTTCATTTGTTATTTTTCATGCATTTAGTAATTATTTTGAGCTATAAGACCCTAAAACTGAAAAGCATTTCAGATGAACTCTGAAAAGGTTGAAAGTTGGCATGATATCATCATTTCATCCACATAGCATGTGCAAGAAAGTTGATAGGGTTACGGCAAAAACTGGATGCACTTCGTGTACAAAACGGACAATCTCTTTCAAAGTATCAGGATTTCATCCGGAAACTCGTGTGTTACAAAGGGATTTCATTTTTTAAACCTTATTTGAACTCCTGACTTTTTCTGTGTTCAAAATGCACCATTCAAAGCCACATCATCATTTTTCAATCCTTTCTGACTTCATTTGTTATTTTTCATGCATTTACTAATTATTTTGAGCTATAAGACCCTAAAATTGAAAAGCATTTCAAATGAACTCTGAAAAGGTTGAAAGTTGGCATGATATCATCATTTCATCCACATAGCATGTGCAAGAAAGTTGAGAGGGTTACGGCAAAAACTGGATGCACTTCGTGTACAAAACGGACAATCTATTTCAAAGTATCAGGATTTCATCCGGAAACTCGTGTGTTACAAAGGGATTTCATTTTGTAAACCTTATTTGAACTCCTGACTTTTTGTGTGTTCAAAATGCACCATTCAAAGCCACATCATCATTTTTCAATCCTTTCTGACTTCATTTGTTATTTTTCATGCATTTACTAATTATTTTGAGCTATAAGACCCTAAAATTGAAAAGCATTTCAAATGAACTCTGAAAAGGTTGAAAGTTCGCATGATATCATCATTTTATCCACATAGCATGTGCAAGAAAGTTGAGAGGGTTACGGCAAAAACTGGATGCACTTCGTGTACAAAACGGACAATCTCCTTCAAAGTATCAGGATTTCATCCGGAAACTCGTCTGTTACAAAGGGATTTCATT
Source organism: Aegilops tauschii subsp. strangulata (assembly GCF_002575655.3). NCBI lineage: Eukaryota > Viridiplantae > Streptophyta > Magnoliopsida > Poales > Poaceae > Aegilops > Aegilops tauschii. The sequence goes on along the minus strand of NW_027333265.1, from coordinate 15,509 downwards.
TTTTAAACCTTATTTGAACTCCTGACTTTTTGTGTGTTCAAAATGCACCATTCAAAGCCACATCATCATTTTTCAATCCTTTCTAACTTCATTTGTTATTTATCATGCATTTAGTAATTATTTTGAGCTATAAGACCCTAAAATTGAAAAGCATTTCAGATGAACTCTGAAAAGGTTGAAAGTTGGCATGATATCATCATTTCATCCACATAGCATGTGCAAGAAAGTTGATAGGGTTACGGCAAAAACTGGATGCACTTCGTGTACAAAACGGACAATCTCTTTCAAAGTATCAGGATTTCATCCGGAAACTCGTGTGTTACAAAGGGATTTCATTTTTTAAACCTTATTTGAACTCCTGACTTTTTCTGTGTTCAAAATGCACCATTCAAAGCCACATCATCATTTTTCAATCCTTTCTGACTTCATTTGTTATTTTTCATGCATTTACTAATTATTTTGAGCTATAAGACCCTAAAATTGAAAAGCATTTCAAATGAACTCTGAAAAGGTTGAAAGTTGGCATGATATCATCATTTCATCCACATAGCATGTGCAAGAAAGTTGAGAGGGTTACGGCAAAAACTGGATGCACTTCGTGTACAAAATGGACAATCTATTTCAAAGTATCAGGATTTCATCCGGAAACTCGTGTGTTACAAAGGGATTTCATTTTGTAAACCTTATTTGAACTCCTGACTTTTTGTGTGTTCAAAATGCACCATTCAAAGCCACATCATCATTTTTCAATCCTTTCTGACTTCATTTGTTATTTTTCATGCATTTACTAATTATTTTGAGCTATAAGACCCTAAAATTGAAAAGCATTTCAAATGAACTCTGAAAAGGTTGAAAGTTGGCATGATATCATCATTTCATCCACATAGCATGTGCAAGAAAGTTGAGAGGGTTACGGCAAAAACTGGATGCACTTCATGTACAAAACGGACAATCTCTTTCAAAGTATCAGGATTTCATCCGGAAACTCGTCTGTTACAAAGGGATTTCATTTTTTAAACCTTATTTGAACTCCTGACTTTTTGTGTGTTCAAAATGCGCCATTCAAAGCCACATCATCATTTTTCAATCCTTTCTGACTTCATTTGTTATTTTTCATGCATTTACTAATTATTTTGAGCTATAAGACCCTAAAATTGAAAAGCATTTCAAATGAACTCTGAAAAGGTTGAAAGTTGGCATGATATCATCATTTCATCCACATAGCATGTGCAAGAAAGTTGAGAGGGTTACGGCAAAAACTGGATGCACTTCATGTACAAAACGGACAGTCTCTTTCGAAGTATCAGGATTTCACCCGGAAACTCGTCTGTTACAAAGGGATTTCATTTTTTTAACCTTATTTGAACTCCTGACTTTTTGTGTGTTCAAAATGCACCATTCAAAGCCACATCATCATTTTTCAATCCTTTCTGACTTCATTTGTTATTTTTCATGCATTTACTAATTATTTTGAGCTATAAGACCCTAAAATTGAAAAGCATTTCAAATGAACTCTGAAAAGGTTAAAAGTTGGCATGATATCATCATTTCATCCACATAGCATTTGCAAGAAATTTGATAGGGTTACGGCAAAAACTGGATGCACTTCGTGTACAAAACGGACAATCTCTTTCAAAGTATCAGGATTTCATCCGGAAACTCGTGTGTTACAAAGGGATTTCATTTTGTAAACCTTATTTGAACTCCTGACTTTTTGTGTGTTCAAAATGCACAATTCAAAGCCACATCATCATATTTCAATCCTTTCTGACTTCATTTGTTATTTTTCATGCATTTACTAATTATTTTGAGCTATAAGACCCTAAAATTGAAAAGCATTTCAAATGAACTCTGAAAAGGTTGAAAGTTGGCATGATATCATCATTTCATCCACATAGCATGTGCAAGAAAGTTGAGAGGGTTACGGCAAAAACTGGATGCACTTCGTGTACAAAACGGACAATCTCCTTCAAAGTATTAGGATTTCATCCGGAAACTCGTCTGTTACAAAGGGATTTCATTTTTTAAACCTTATTTGAACTCCTGACTTTTTGTGTGTTCAAAATGCACCATTCAAAGCCACATCATCATATTTCAATCCTTTCTGACTTCATTTGTTATTTTTCATGCATTTAGTAATTATTTTGAGCTATAAGACCCTAAAATTGAAAAGCATTTCAGATGAACTCTGAAAAGGTTGAAAGTTGGCATGATATCATCACTTCATCCACATAGCATGTGCAAGAAAGTTGAGAGGGTTACGGCAAAAACTGGATGCACTTCGTGTACAAAATGGACAATCTCCTTCAAAGTATCAGGATTTCATCCGGAAACTCGTGTGTTACAAAGGGATTTCATTTTTTAAACCTTATTTGAACTCCTGACTTTTTGTGTGTTCAAAATGCACCATTCAAAGCCACATCATCATATTTCAATCCTTTCTAACTTCATTTGTTATTTTTCATGCATTTAGTAATTATTTTGAGCTATAAGACCCTAAAATTGAAAAGCATTTCAGATGAACTCTGAAAAGGTTGAAAGTTGGCATGATATCATCATTTCATCCACATAGCATGTGCAAGAAAGTTGAGAGGGTTACGGCAAAAACTGGATGCACTTCATGTACAAAACGGACAATCTCTTTCGAAGTATCAGGATTTCATCCGGAAACTCGTCTGTTACAAAGGGATTTCATTTTTTTAACCTTAATTGAACTCCTGACTTTTTGTGTGTTCAAAATGCACCATTCAAAGCCACATCATCATTTTTCAATCCTTTCTGACTTCATTTGTTATTTTTCATGCATTTACTAATTATTTTGAGCTATAAGACCCTAAAATTGAAAAGCATTTCAAATGAACTCTGAAAAGGTTAAAAGTTGGCATGATATCATCATTTCATCCACATAGCATTTGCAAGAAATTTGATAGGGTTACGGCAAAAACTGGATGCACTTCGTGTACAAAACGGACAATCTCTTTCAAAGTATCAGGATTTCATCCGGAAACTCGTGTGTTACAAAGGGATTTCATTTTGTAAACCTTATTTGAACTCCTGACTTTTTGTGTGTTCAAAATGCACCATTCAAAGCCACATCATCATATTTCAATCCTTTCTGACTTCATTTGTTATTTTTCATGCATTTACTAATTATTTTGAGCTATAAGACCCTAAAATTGAAAAGCATTTCAAATGAACTCTGAAAAGGTTGAAAGTTGGCATGATATCATCATTTCATCCACATAGCATGTGCAAGAAAGTTGAGAGGGTTACGGCAAAAACTGGATGCACTTCGTGTACAAAACGGACAATCTCCTTCAAAGTATCAGGATTTCATCCGGAAACTCGTGTGTTACAAAGGGATTTCATTTTTTAAACCTTATTTGAACTCCTGACTTTTTGTGTGTTCAAAATGCACCATTCAAAGCCACATCATCATATTTCAATCCTTTCTGACTTCATTTGTTATTTTTCATGCATTTAGTAATTATTTTGAGCTATAAGACCCTAAAATTGAAAAGCATTTCAGATGAACTCTGAAAAGGTTGAAAGTTGGCATGATATCATCACTTCATCCACATAGCATGTGCAAGAAAGTTGAGAGGGTTACGGCAAAAACTGGATGCACTTCGTGTACAAAACGGACAATCTCCTTCAAAGTATCAGGATTTCATCCGGAAACTCGTCTGTTACAAAGGGATTTCATTTTTTAAACCTTATTTGAACTCCTGACTTTTTGTGTGTTCAAAATGCACCATTCAAAGCCACATCATCATTTTTCAATCCTTTCTAACTTCATTTGTTATTTTTCATGCATTTAGTAATTATTTTGAGCTATAAGACCCTAAAATTGAAAAGCATTTCAGATGAACTCTGAAAAGGTTGAAAGTTGGCATGATATCATCATTTCATCCACATAGCATGTGCAAGAAAGTTGATAGGGTTACGGCAAAAACTGGATGCACTTCGTGTACAAAACGGACAATCTCTTTCAAAGTATCCGGATTTCATCCGGAAACTCGTGTGTTACAAAGGGATTTCATTTTTAAACCTTATTTGAACTCCTGACTTTTTCTGTGTTCAAAATGCACCATTCAAAGCCACATCATCATTTTTCAATCCTTTCTGACATCATTTGTTATTTTTCATGCATTTACTAATTATTTTGAGCTATAAGACCCTAAAATTGAAAAGCATTTCAAATGAACTCTGAAAAGGTTGAAAGTTGGCATGATATCATCATTTCATCCACATAGCATGTGCAAGAAAGTTGAGAGGGTTACGGCAAAAACTGGATGCACTTCGTGTACAAAACGAACAATCTATTTCAAAGTATCAGGATTTCATCCGGAAACTCGTGTGTTACAAAGGGATTTCATTTTGGAAACCTTATTTGAACTCCTGACTTTTTGTGTGTTCAAAATGCACCATTCAAAGCCACATCATCATTTTTCAATCCTTTCTGACTTCATTTGTTATTTTTCATGCATTTACTAATTATTTTGAGCTATAAGACCCTAAAATTGAAAAGCATTTCAAATGAACTCTGAAAAGGTTGAAAGTTGGCATGATATCATCATTTCATCCACATAGCATGTGCAAGAAAGTTGAGAGGGTTACGGCAAAAACTGGATGCACTTCATGTACAAAACGGACAATCTCTTTCAAAGTATCAGGATTTCATCCGGAAACTCGTCTGTTACAAAGGGATTTCATTTTTTAAACCTTATTTGAACTCCTGACTTTTTGTGTGTTCAAAATGCACCATTCAAAGCCACATCATCATTTTTCAATCCTTTCTGACTTCATTTGTTATTTTTCATGCATTTACTAATTATTTTGAGCTATAAGACCCTAAAATTGAAAAGCATTTCAAATGAACTCTGAAAAGGTTGAAAGTTGGCATGATATCATCATTTCATCCACATAGCATGTGCAAGAAAGTTGAGAGGGTTACGGCAAAAACTGGATGCACTTCGTGTACAAAACGGACAATCTCCTTCAAAGTATCAGGATTTCATCCGGAAACTCGTCTGTTACAAAGGGATTTCATTTTTTAAACCTTATTTGAACTCCTGACTTTTTGTGTGTTCAAAATGCACCATTCAAAGCCACATCATCATATTTCAATCCTTTCTGACTTCATTTGTTATTTTTCATGCATTTAGTAATTATTTTGAGCTATAAGACCCTAAAATTGAAAAGCATTTCAGATGAACTCTGAAAAGGTTGAAAGTTGGCATGATATCATCACTTCATCCACATAGCATGTGCAAGAAAGTTGAGAGGGTTACGGCAAAAACTGGATGCACTTCGTGTACAAAACGGACAATCTCCTTCAAAGTATCAGGATTTCATCCGGAAACTCGTCTGTTACAAAGGGATTTCATTTTTTAAACCTTATTTGAACTCCTGACTTTTTGTGTGTTCAAAATGCACCATTCAAAGCCACATCATCATTTTTCAATCCTTTCTAACTTCATTTGTTATTTTTCATGCATTTAATAATTATTTTGAGCTATAAGACCCTAAAATTGAAAAGCATTTCAGATGAACTCTGAAAAGGTTGAAAGTTGGCATGATATCATCATTTCATCCACATAGCATGTGCAAGAAAGTTGATAGGGTTACGGCAAAAACTGGATGCACTTCGTGTACAAAACGGACAATCTCTTTCAAAGTATTCGGATTTCATCCGGAAACTCGTGTGTTACAAAGGGATTTCATTTTTAAACCTTATTTGAACTCCTGACTTTTTCTGTGTTCAAAATGCACCATTCAAAGCCACATCATCATTTTTCAATCCTTTCTGACATCATTTGTTATTTTTCATGCATTTACTAATTATTTTGAGCTATAAGACCCTAAAATTGAAAAGCATTTCAAATGAACTCTGAAAAGGTTGAAAGTTGGCATGATATCATCATTTCATCCACATAGCATGTGCAAGAAAGTTGAGAGGGTTACGGCAAAAACTGGATGCACTTCGTGTACAAAACGAACAATCTATTTCAAAGTATCAGGATTTCATCCGGAAACTCGTGTGTTACAAAGGGATTTCATTTTGGAAACCTTATTTGAACTCCTGACTTTTTGTGTGTTCAAAATGCACCATTCAAAGCCACATCATCATTTTTCAATCCTTTCTGACTTCATTTGTTATTTTTCATGCATTTACTAATTATTTTGAGCTATAAGACCCTAAAATTGAAAAGCATTTCAAATGAACTCTGAAAAGGTTGAAAGTTGGCATGATATCATCATTTCATCCACATAGCATGTGCAAGAAAGTTGAGAGGGTTACGGCAAAAACTGGATGCACTTCATGTACAAAACGGACAATCTCTTTCAAAGTATCAGGATTTCATCCGGAAACTCGTCTGTTACAAAGGGATTTCATTTTTTAAACCTTATTTGAACTCCTGACTTTTTGTGTGTTCAAAATGCACCATTCAAAGCCACATCATCATTTTTCAATCCTTTCTGACTTCATTTGTTATTTTTCATGCATTTACTAATTATTTTGAGCTATAAGACCCTAAAATTGAAAAGCATTTCAAATGAACTCTGAAAAGGTTGAAAGTTGGCATGATATCATCATTTCATCCACATAGCATGTGCAAGAAAGTTGAGAGGGTTACGGCAAAAACTGGATGCACTTCGTGTACAAAACGGACAATCTCCTTCAAAGTATCAGGATTTCATCCGGAAACTCGTCTGTTACAAAGGGATTTCATTTTTTAAACCTTATTTGAACTCCTGACTTTTTGTGTGTTCAAAATGCACCATTCAAAGCCACATCATCATATTTCAATCCTTTCTGACTTCATTTGTTATTTTTCATGCATTTAGTAATTATTTTGAGCTATAAGACCCTAAAATTGAAAAGCATTTCAGATGAACTCTGAAAAGGTTGAAAGTTGGCATGATATCATCACTTCATCCACATAGCATGTGCAAGAAAGTTGAGAGGGTTACGGCAAAAACTGGATGCACTTCGTGTACAAAACGGACAATCTCCTTCAAAGTATCAGGATTTCATCCGGAAACTCGTCTGTTACAAAGGGATTTCATTTTTTAAACCTTATTTGAACTCCTGACTTTTTGTGTGTTCAAAATGCACCATTCAAAGCCACATCATCATTTTTCAATCCTTTCTAACTTCATTTGTTATTTTTCATGCATTTAGTAATTATTTTGAGCTATAAGACCCTAAAATTGAAAAGCATTTCAGATGAACTCTGAAAAGGTTGAAAGTTGGCATGATATCATCATTTCATCCACATAGCATGTGCAAGAAAGTTGATAGGGTTACGGCAAAAACTGGATGCACTTCGTGTACAAAACGGACAATCTCTTTCAAAGTATCCGGATTTCATCCGGAAACTCGTGTGTTACAAAGGGATTTCATTTTTCAAACCTTATTTGAACTCCTGACTTTTTCTGTGTTCAAAATGCACCATTCAAAGCCACATCATCATTTTTCAATCCTTTCTGACATCATTTGTTATTTTTCATGCATTTACTAATTATTTTGAGCTATAAGACCCTAAAATTGAAAAGCATTTCAAATGAACTCTGAAAAGGTTGAAAGTTGGCATGATATCATCATTTCATCCACATAGCATGTGCAAGAAAGTTGAGAGGGTTACGGCAAAAACTGGATGCACTTCGTGTACAAAAACGAACAATCTATTTCAAAGTATCAGGATTTCATCCGGAAACTCGTGTGTTACAAAGGGATTTCATTTTGGAAACCTTATTTGAACTCCTGACTTTTTGTGTGTTCAAAATGCACCATTCAAAGCCACATCATCATTTTTCAATCCTTTCTGACTTCATTTGTTATTTTTCATGCATTTACTAATTATTTTGAGCTATAAGACCCTAAAATTGAAAAGCATTTCAAATGAACTCTGAAAAGGTTGAAAGTTGGCATGATATCATCATTTCATCCACATAGCATGTGCAAGAAAGTTGAGAGGGTTACGGCAAAAACTGGATGCACTTCATGTACAAAACGGACAATCTCTTTCAAAGTATCAGGATTTCATCCGGAAACTCGTCTGTTACAAAGGGATTTCATTTTTTAAACCTTATTTGAACTCCTGACTTTTTGTGTGTTCAAAATGCACCATTCAAAGCCACATCATCATTTTTCAATCCTTTCTGACTTCATTTGTTATTTTTCATGCATTTACTAATTATTTTGAGCTATAAGACCCTAAAATTGAAAAGCATTTCAAATGAACTCTGAAAAGGTTGAAAGTTGGCATGATATCATCATTTCATCCACATAGCATGTGCAAGAAAGTTGAGAGGGTTACGGCAAAAACTGGATGCACTTCATGTACAAAACGGACAATCTCTTTCGAAGTATCAGGATTTCATCCGGAAACTCGTCTGTTACAAAGGGATTTCATTTTTTTAACCTTATTTGAACTCCTGACTTTTTGTGTGTTCAAAATGCACCATTCAAAGCCACATCATCATTTTTCAATCCTTTCTGACTTCATTTGTTATTTTTTCATGCATTTACTAATTATTTTGAGCTATAAGACCCTAAAATTGAAAAGCATTTCAAATGAACTCTGAAAAGGTTGAAAGTTGGCATGATATCATCATTTCATCCACATAGCATGTGCAAGAAAGTTGAGAGGGTTACGGCAAAAACTGGATGCACTTCATGTACAAAACGGACAATCTCTTTCAAAGTATCAGGATTTCATCCGGAAACTCGTCTGTTACAAAGGGATTTCATTTTTTAAACCTTATTTGAACTCCTGACTTTTTGTGTGTTCAAAATGCGCCATTCAAAGCCACATCATCATTTTTCAATCCTTTCTGACTTCATTTGTTATTTTTCATGCATTTACTAATTATTTTGAGCTATAAGACCCTAAAATTGAAAAGCATTTCAAATGAACTCTGAAAAGGTTGAAAGTTGGCATGATATCATCATTTCATCCACATAGCATGTGCAAGAAAGTTGAGAGGGTTACGGCAAAAACTGGATGCACTTCATGTACAAAACGGACAGTCTCTTTCGAAGTATCAGGATTTCATCCGGAAACTCGTCTGTTACAAAGGGATTTCATTTTTTTAACCTTATTTGAACTCCTGACTTTTTGTGTGTTCAAAATGCACCATTCAAAGCCACATCATCATTTTTCAATCCTTTGTAACTTCATTTGTTATTTTTCATGCATTTAGTAATTATTTTGAGCTATAAGACCCTAAAATTGAAAAGCATTTCAAATGAACTCTGAAAAGGTTAAAAGTTGGCATGATATCATCATTTCATCCACATAGCATTTGCAAGAAATTTGATAGGGTTACGGCAAAAACTGGATGCACTTCGTGTACAAAACGGACAATCTCTTTCAAAGTATCAGGATTTCATCCGGAAACTCGTGTGTTACAAAGGGATTTCATTTTGTAAACCTTATTTGAACTCCTGACTTTTTGTGTGTTCAAAATGCACCATTCAAAGCCACATCATCATATTTCAATCCTTTCTGACTTCATTTGTTATTTTTCATGCATTTACTAATTATTTTGAGCTATAAGACCCTAAAATTGAAAAGCATTTCAGATGAACTCTGAAAAGGTTGAAAGTTGGCATGATATCATCATTTCATCCACATAGCATGTGCAAGAAAGTTGAGAGGGTTACGGCAAAAATTGGATGCACTTCGTGTACAAAACGGACAATCTCCTTCAAAGTATCAGGATTTCATCCGGAAACTCGTCTGTTACAAAGGGATTTCATTTTTTAAACCTTATTTGAACTCCTGACTTTTTGTGTGTTCAAAATGCACCATTCAAAGCCACATCATCATATTTCAATCCTTTCTGACTTCATTTGTTATTTTTCATGCATTTAGTAATTATTTTGAGCTATAAGACCCTAAAATTGAAAAGCATTTCAGATGAACTCTGAAAAGGTTGAAAGTTGGCATGATATCATCACTTCATCCACATAGCATGTGCAAGAAAGTTGAGAGGGTTACGGCAAAAACTGGATGCACTTCGTGTACAAAACGGACAATCTCCTTCAAAGTATCAGGATTTCATCCGGAAACTCGTCTGTTACAAAGGGATTTCATTTTTTAAACCTTATTTGAACTCCTGACTTTTTGTGTGTTCAAAATGCACCATTCAAAGCCACATCATCATTTTTCAATCCTTTCTAACTTCATTTGTTATTTTTCATGCATTTAGTAATTATTTTGAGCTATAAGACCCTAAAATTGAAAAGCATTTCAGATGAACTCTGAAAAGGTTGAAATTTGGCATGATATCATCATTTCATCCACATAGCATGTGCAAGAAAGTTGAGAGGGTTACGGCAAAAACTGGATGCACTTCATGTACAAAACGGACAATCTCTTTCGAAGTATCAGGATTTCATCCGGAAACTCGTCTGTTACAAAGGGATTTCATTTTTTTAACCTTATTTGAACTCCTGACTTTTTGTGTGTTCAAAATGCACCATTCAAAGCCACATCATCATTTTTCAATCCTTTCTGACTTCATTTGTTATTTTTCATGCATTTACTAATTATTTTGAGCTATAAGACCCTAAAATTGAAAAGCATTTCAAATGAACTCTGAAAAGGTTAAAAGTTGGCATGATATCATCATTTCATCCACATAGCATTTGCAAGAAATTTGATAGGGTTACGGCAAAAACTGGATGCACTTCGTGTACAAAACGGACAATCTCTTTCAAAGTATCAGGATTTCATCCGGAAACTCGTGTGTTACAAAGGGATTTCATTTTGTAAACCTTATTTGAACTCCTGACTTTTTGTGTGTTCAAAATGCACCATTCAAAGCCACATCATCATATTTCAATCCTTTTTGACTTCATTTGTTATTTTTCATGCATTTACTAATTATTTTGAGCTATAAGACCCTAAAATTGAAAAGCATTTCAAATGAACTCTGAAAAGGTTGAAAGTTGGCATGATATCATCATTTCATCCACATAGCATGTGCAAGAAAGTTGAGAGGGTTACGGCAAAAACTGGATGCACTTCGTGTACAAAACGGACAATCTCCTTCAAAGTATCAGGATTTCATCCGGAAACTCGTGTGTTACAAAGGGATTTCATTTTTTAAACCTTATTTGAACTCCTGACTTTTTGTGTGTTCAAAATGCACCATTCAAAGCCACATCATCATATTTCAATCCTTTCTGACTTCATTTGTTATTTTTCATGCATTTAGTAATTATTTTGAGCTATAAGACCCTAAAATTGAAAAGCATTTCAGATGAACTCTGAAAAGGTTGAAAGTTGGCATGATATCATCACTTCATCCACATAGCATGTGCAAGAAAGTTGAGAGGGTTACGGCAAAAACTGGATGCACTTCGTGTACAAAACGGACAATCTCCTTCAAAGTATCAGGATTTCATCCGGAAACTCGTCTGTTACAAAGGGATTTCATTTTTTAAACCTTATTTGAACTCCTGACTTTTTGTGTGTTCAAAATGCACCATTCAAAGCCACATCATCATTTTTCAATCCTTTCTAACTTCATTTGTTATTTTTCATGCATTTAGTAATTATTTTGAGCTATAAGACCCTAAAATTGAAAAGCATTTCAGATGAACTCTGAAAAGGTTGAAAGTTGGCATGATATCATCATTTCATCCACATAGCATGTGCAAGAAAGTTGATAGGGTTACGGCAAAAACTGGATGCACTTCATGTACAAAACGGACAATCTCTTTCGAAGTATCAGGATTTCATCCGGAAACTCGTCTGTTACAAAGGGATTTCATTTTTTTAACCTTATTTGAACTCCTGACTTTTTGTGTGTTCAAAATGCACCATTCAAAGCCACATCATCATTTTTCAATCCTTTCTGACTTCATTTGTTATTTTTCATGCATTTACTAATTATTTTGAGCTATAAGACCCTAAAATTGAAAAGCATTTCAAATGAACTCTGAAAAGGTTAAAAGTTGGCATGATATCATCATTTCATCCACATAGCATTTGCAAGAAATTTGATAGGGTTACGGCAAAAACTGGATGCACTTCGTGTACAAAACGGACAATCTCTTTCAAAAGTATCAGGATTTCATCCGGAAACTCGTGTGTTACAAAGGGATTTCATTTTGTAAACCTTATTTGAACTCCTGACTTTTTGTGTGTTCAAAATGCACCATTCAAAGCCACATCATCATATTTCAATCCTTTTTGACTTCATTTGTTATTTTTCATGCATTTACTAATTATTTTGAGCTATAAGACCCTAAAATTGAAAAGCATTTCAAATGAACTCTGAAAAGGTTGAAAGTTGGCATGATATCATCATTTCATCCACATAGCATGTGCAAGAAAGTTGAGAGGGTTACGGCAAAAACTGGATGCACTTCGTGTACAAAACGGACAATCTCCTTCAAAGTATCAGGATTTCATCCGGAAACTCGTGTGTTACAAAGGGATTTCATTTTTTAAACCTTATTTGAACTCCTGACTTTTTGTGTGTTCAAAATGCACCATTCAAAGCCACATCATCATATTTCAATCCTTTCTGACTTCATTTGTTATTTTTTCATGCATTTAGTAATTATTTTGAGCTATAAGACCCTAAAATTGAAAAGCATTTCAGATGAACTCTGAAAAGGTTGAAACTTGGCATGATATCATCACTTCATCCACATAGCATGTGCAAGAAAGTTGAGAGGGTTACGGCAAAAACTGGATGCACTTCGTGTACAAAACGGACAATCTCCTTCAAAGTATCAGGATTTCATCCGGAAACTCGTCTGTTACAAAGGGATTTCATTTTTTAAACCTTATTTGAACTCCTGACTTTTTGTGTGTTCAAAATGCACCATTCAAAGCCACATCATCATTTTTCAATCCTTTCTAACTTCATTTGTTATTTTTCATGCATTTAGTAATTATTTTCAGCTATAAGACCCTAAAATTGAAAAGCATTTCAGATGAACTCTGAAAAGGTTGAAAGTTGGCATGATATCATCATTTCATCCACATAGCATGTGCAAGAAAGTTGATAGGGTTACGGCAAAAACTGGATGCACTTCGTGTACAAAACGGACAATCTCTTTCAAAGTATCCGGATTTCATCCGGAAACTCGTGTGTTACAAAGGGATTTCATTTTTCAAACCTTATTTGAACTCCTGACTTTTTCTGTGTTCAAAATGCACCATTCAAAGCCACATCATCATTTTTCAATCCTTTCTGACATCATTTGTTATTTTTCATGCATTTACTAATTATTTTGAGCTATAAGACCCTAAAATTGAAAAGCATTTCAAATGAACTCTGAAAAGGTTGAAAGTTGGCATGATATCATCATTTCATCCACATAGCATGTGCAAGAAAGTTGAGGGTTACGGCAAAAACTGGATGCACTTCGTGTACAAAACGAACAATCTATTTCAAAGTATCAGGATTTCATCCGGAAACTCGTGTGTTACAAAGGGATTTCATTTTGGAAACCTTATTTGAACTCCTGACTTTTTGTGTGTTCAAAATGCACCATTCAAAGCCACATCATCATTTTTCAATCCTTTCTGACTTCATTTGTTATTTTTCATGCATTTACTAATTATTTTGAGCTATAAGACCCTAAAATTGAAAAGCATTTCAAATGAACTCTGAAAAGGTTGAAAGTTGGCATGATATCATCATTTCATCCACATAGCATGTGCAAGAAAGTTGAGAGGGTTACGGCAAAAACTGGATGCACTTCATGTACAAAATGGACAATCTCTTTCAAAGTATCAGGATTTCATCCGGAAACTCGTCTGTTACAAAGGGATTTCATTTTTTAAACCTTATTTGAACTCCTGACTTTTTGTGTGTTCAAAATGCACCATTCAAAGCCACATCATCATTTTTCAATCCTTTCTGACTTCATTTGTTATTTTTCATGCATTTACTAATTATTTTGAGCTATAAGACCCTAAAATTGAAAAGCATTTCAAATGAACTCTGAAAAGGTTGAAAGTTGGCATGATATCATCATTTCATCCACATAGCATGTGCAAGAAAGTTGAGAGGGTTACGGCAAAAACTGGATGCACTTCATGTACAAAACGGACAATCTCTTTCGAAGTATCAGGATTTCATCCGGAAACTCGTGTGTTACAAAGGGATTTCATTTTTTAAACCTTATTTGAACTCCTGACTTTTTGTGTGTTCAAAATGCACCATTCAAAGCCACATCATCATTTTTCAATCCTTTCTGACTTCATTTGTTATTTTTCATGCATTTACTAATTATTTTGAGCTATAAGACCCTAAAATTGAAAAGCATTTCAAATGAACTCTGAAAAGGTTAAAAGTTGGCATGATATCATCATTTCATCCACATAGCATTTGCAAGAAATTTGATAGGGTTACGGCAAAAAACTGGATGCACTTCGTGTACAAAACGGACAATCTCTTTCAAAGTATCAGGATTTCATCCGGAAACTCGTGTGTTACAAAGGGATTTCATTTTGTAAACCTTATTTGAACTCCTGACTTTTTGTGTGTTCAAAATGCACCATTCAAAGCCACATCATCATATTTCAATCCTTTCTGACTTCATTTGTTATTTTTCACGCATTTACTAATTATTTTGAGCTATAAGACCCTAAAATTGAAAAGCATTTCAGATGAACTCTGAAAAGGTTGAAAGTTGGCATGATATCATCATTTCATCCACATAGCATGTGCAAGAAAGTTGAGAGGGTTACGGCAAAAACTGGATGCACTTCGTGTACAAAACGGACAATCTCCTTCAAAGTATCCGGATTTCATCGGAAACTCGTCTGTTACAAAGGGATTTCATTTTTTAAACCTTATTTGAACTCCTGACTTTTTGTGTGTTCAAAATGCACCATTCAAAGCCACATCATCATATTTCAATCCTTTCTGACTTCATTTGTTATTTTTCATGCATTTAGTAATTATTTTGAGCTATAAGACCCTAAAATTGAAAAGCATTTCAGATGAACTCTGAAAAGGTTGAAAGTTGGCATGATATCATCATTTCATCCACATAGCATGTGCAAGAAAGTTGAGAGGGTTACGGCAAAAACTGGACGCACTTCGTGTACAAAACGGACAATCTCCTTCAAAGTATCAGGATTTCATCCGGAAACTCGTGTGTTACAAAGGGATTTCATTTTTTAAACCTTATTTGAACTCCTGACTTTTTGTGTGTTCAAAATGCACCATTCAAAGCCACATCATCATTTTTCAATCCTTTCTGACTTCATTTGTTATTTTTCATGCATTTACTAATTATTTTGAGCTATAAGACCCTAAAATTGAAAAGCATTTCAGATGAACTCTGAAAAGGTTGAAAGTTGCATGATATCATCATTTCATCCACATAGCATGTGCAAGAAAGTTGAGAGGGTTACGGCAAAAACTGGACGCACTTCGTGTACAAAACGGACAATCTCTTTCAAAGTATCAGGATTTCATCCGGAAACTCGTGTGTTACAAAGGGATTTCATTTTTTAAAC